>NC_066343.1:74046679-74228937 GCF_022539315.1 Serinus canaria | reverse complement strand
CCTTTTCTATCCTCTTTCTTACAGCCTGTAAGTTCTTATCTCCAAAATGTGCCCTCCTCTGTCAAATTTGGCTGATATTAGTCCCTGGTTTAAAAAAGTTTCTGCGTGAATAGTGAGTGACACTCAGTCTGACTGCATAAGCCTCATTTCTGCTCACTGGAAAAAAAGAAAGAAAGCAAGCATAAAAACAGCGGAGAAGCTTCAAAGTGACTGCAGTCAATAAATGAATCTTTTACCCTATGTGACAAAAAATATCTATTAAAAAAAACGTGAAGCAAGTGCTTTTTCTCAAAATCCATTTTGAGAAAAACAATGTGTGCTCTGCAGATGTTCCAAAATGCAGGATCGGGGGAGGACCAGTGCCCTGAGGTGAATCTTGGCACTAAAAGCATCCTGGCAGGGAGGGATGCTGCGGCTCTGCTGACACTCCATCGGGCTGTGATGTCCTGCCATGACTGATGCTGCTCTGAGCACCTGCAAAGGCAGGAAAAACACTCATCTGCCTGTGCCTGGCTAGCACAGGGATGGACAGAGCAGGGATGCAGGGAGAGATGGAAAACTCAGCATCCACCACAAGAGCTTTCCAGAAGTGTGTGTTTCATTGCAGAGCTGCGGTCAGGGTGTGAGAAACTGCTGATCTCAAAAGAAGGGGGAAAAGCTGGGAGAGAAAACTGTCCACCACCTCAGCACAGCCTTCATCCACACCCATGGTCTCCTCTTCCTTTAGAGACCTCTGCAGACATCACAGCCAGGACCCTGAAAACTTCACCTGGTTCACCTACACACTCACAAGGATAAAACATGTATGTGGCAAGAAAAATACAGAAATCATTTCCCAGAGCACCCCTTGAGGCTCCATGTCCTCCTGTAAAACCTCCTGCTGCAAAAATTACTGCTGCAAGTTCCTGATAACCAGCCCAGCTTCCTGAGCCAAAGGAAAATAAAATCAAAGACACCTCCTTGGTGATCATCTGGCTGGGAAGACCCTGGATCAATGATATGCCCTGATTTAAGGGAATACAATTCCCGTGGGTTCAGGCATACACTCCTCTCTCCTCTTGCTGTGCAAAGCAAACACCTTCTTAAACATAAAACATTGTTATTAACCTCCAGCTGACAATCACAGCACAACCACAACCCTTCCTGCTTCCTTTTCTTCTCTTGCTGAGACTCACAACATGGTATTTTTGATGACATGTTATTAAAATGCTCCCTGGCTTCACTGCAGTTGGACATGGCGCCCAGGAGTCCTCTAGCCCCAGGGAATTTGCTTCTGGATGGGTAATACAGGGAAGCATGAAGCATCCAAAAACAAACCAGTATTAGCCTGGAGAAAAGGATGCTCAGAAGGGACATTCTCTCTCTCTAAAATTCCCTGACAGGAGGGTACAGGCAGGTAGGGGCCAGACATTTCTTCCAGGTAATAAGCAACATGACAAGAGGAAATGGGCTCAAGCTGCACCAGGGGAGGTTGAAATTGGGTATTGGGAAAAAGTTATCCACTGGATGGGTGGTCAGGCACTGGCACAAGCTGCCAGGGCAGTGGTGGAGTCCCCATTCTCAGAAACGCTCAAAAAGCATGTGGATGTGGCACTTGAGGACACAGTTTAATAGTGAGCATGTTAGTGCTACTGGATTGATGACTGGATTTGGAAAACACTCTTAGAAGTATTTTCCAACCTTAGTGATTCTGATTCCACAATTTGCAGGCTACTGCTTTGGGCTGGCTGGACCTAGACTACACCATACACCTGCCAGTGACTGGAGCACACACTTCTATGCAGGATGAAAAAATCCTTTAAAATGTACTCCAGTTTAACTCCTGCAAAACTCCTAACTAACAAACACCAAGGAGTGCTTCTGCAGACACTGCCATCCTTCAAGGCCACCTGCAGAAGCCGGTGGCTCCGAAATGACATCCCCATGGACCACATATGAGGAGGAGCAGCTCACAGCCACAGCCATAGGTGAGCCCAGCGTCTGCAAAGCTGCCCCAGCCCCAGGCTCACCCAAGGCTGCTCCATCCAAAACCAGCTCCATCTTGCTCACAAAACTTTGGCTTCACAAGAGAGGTTCTCAAAGCTGGGGACAGCCAAGACCCCTGAAACATCCGCAGTGCACTTCTGTTTAACTCAAAAGCACTGTGGTAGCACAGACTTGTGAGATTTAATCAAATTATGTGAAAAACTCAGGGTCACGACTGCTATTTCATGGAAACACAGAATCCCAGAATGGTTTGGGTTGGAAGGAATCTTAAAGACCATCTAGTTCCACCCCCTGCCATGGGCAGGGACACCCTCCACTAGCCAAGGCTGCTCCAAGCCCCGTCCAACCTGGCCTTGGGCACTTTCAGGGATCCAGGGGCAGCCACAGATGCTCTGGACACCCTGAGCCAGGGCCTCAGCACCCTCACCAAGAAGAGTTTTCTCCTAACATCCAATCCAAATCTACCACCTTTCAGCTTAAAGCCATTCCCCCTTGCCTTATCACTGCTTGACCTGGCAGCAGACCATCTCAACACTAATTTGGGGGTTCATGGGGTGTGATCCCCAAAGTATGGTATGGTACAGCTGATGTCAGGGATGCTCCTGTGCCACGGCCTCCCAAGACACCCTTCCCATGCCAACCCAACTACTTGTGTCCCAAGCCAGCAGCCACCCAACACAACTGGCAACAGCTTGGTTGTGAACACCAGCTTCTCCCAAGGTCCTGGTGAATTCCAGCCAAGCAACGGAGCTCCTCCACGATTTCAAGAGTTCAAATGCATTTTTCAGAACTAATTATGAACCCTGCTAATTGTTCTGCATCGCAGGTGCCTGGGCAAGCAAGCTGGTGGCAGCTGTGTCTCCCAGTAGCTTCTGCTCTGGTACAGGGCAGGCTGCAGTGGTGGTGAAGCCTCTCCAGGATGGAACTGCCTGTACAAACCAGTCCCAGAGAGCTAAGCCTGCTCCCAAAAGAGGGAGAAGTTGGTTGTTTTGGTTTTTTTTTTATTTATTTTTTTTATTTTTATTAAGGCCAATTGCAGTGGGCTGGAATCCAGGCATTCACCAAAGCAGATCTCTCACTCTCCTCCACAGCTGGACAGGAGAGAGAAAATAGAGCAAAAGGGTCATGAGTTGAGTTAAGGATTGTGAGAGATCCCTCACCAAATCCCATCGTGGGCAAAACAGACTTGAATTTGCATTAATTGAATCTATTGACAACATAAAAAGAGCAGATCATGACAAGTAAAATAAATGTGAAAAACACCTTACCCTCACCCCTTCCTCCTTCCCAGCTCTACCTCCTTCCTCAGTGGTGCAGGGAGACAGGAATGAGGGTTATGACCAGTTCAGAACAAGATGTTCCTGCCACTGCTCAGGGAGAGAAGTCAGAGGGGGAGAAGTCAGAGTCCTTCCCCTGCTCCAGTGTGGGTCCCTCCCACAGGAGACAGTTTTACATGAACTTCTCCAGTGTGAGTCCATCCCATGGGCAACAATTCTTCACTGCTGCAACGTGGGGTGCAGTCCTACAAGGACAGGCTGCTCCAGCATGGATCGCCCCCCAGGGTCACAAGTCCTTTCAGGACACCTGCCCTAGCATGAATTCCTATTTCCACAGATCAGCATATCCCTGCCAGGACCCTATTCTAGCATGGGCTTCCCAGGCAATCACAGCCTCTCTCAGGCATCCCCCTGCTCTGGGCTCCTCCAGGGGCTGCAGGTGCATCTCTGCATCCCTATGCCCTCCATGGGCTGCAGGGGAATCTCAGCTCTGGTGCCTGGAGCAGCTCCTGCCCCTCCTCCTGGCCTGAGCTATGTGTCTGCAGAGTTTCTCCTCTCACATGTTCTCACCCCACTCTTCTCTGGCCACAATTACAAATGCCAGTGACTGTCAATCATTTTATTTTCTTCTTAAATCTGTTATCCCAGAGACGTCACAATCATTCCTGATGGGCTTGTCCTTGGGGTCTGTCCTGGAGCTGGCTGGTGTTGGCTCTGCTGGACATGGGAGAAGCTCCTGGCAGCTCCTCACAGAAGACACCCTGGTAGCCCCCCCACTACTAAAACCTGGCTATGCAAACTCAACAGACCCATTCAAATCAGAGGTAAGAAATGAGATTTTTATGGGTAGTCACATGCATCCTCAAGTCACCCAGGCATAATGTGACACCAGGGGATGGGGACACCACAGAGCCACCCACCCCTGCTCCCCATCCCAGGGACAGCCCCACCACATCCATGTTACCCCACCCATATCCCTTCCCATCCTGGTGGAAATACAGATGTTTTTCCACCACCACCCCACCCCCTGCACAGATGCAGCCAGGCTGGGGAAGGAGATGAAGCTGAGCTCTGCCACGGAGGAGACGCCCTCGATAAATGTCTGCATGTTATGAAATACACCTGCAGGTTCCTGGCCGACAGGTGTGGCAGGACTGGTCCTGCAGAGATAGCAGAGGCAGAAGATTGGTTCTGTCACCACAGGTTCTCCCACCACCTCAGAAACCAAGTTCTTCTTCTCCTGGACCACAACTGCTACATGCCTGGGGGACAGGGAGGCTGAGGGTTGTGTGTGCAGGACAGGAGACAGGAGCAGTGGCCTTTCTGGAGTGAGCACTAGATTACCCCACGCCAACCTGGGGTGCCTAAAATCTCAGTGTCCCATAAACTGTCTGAGAGGACTCTCCAAGAGCTAACTTGAAGCAGCAAAGTCTCAAATCTATTCATTTTCCATCATAAGTTTTCTGCAATCCATCCATGACAGAGACACCACCTCCCATTCCTGGCCACTAGTGAGGTACCTCTACACTTCAGAATGACAATGACAATGCAAAATCCAGCAAGCCAAGACTGACCATGGCACAGCTCTAGGCAGACGTGAAAGAAACACAACCTCTCATTTCAGCAGGGAAGCTTAAATGCATAAAAGTTTTAGGAACATCCAATGTTGCTCCCATTTCAGTCTGAACTGAGGAGGAAATGCATTTCTCTCAGGATCAACAGCAAGGCATCTACCTTGTAAGTGAATATATATATATATATCTGTATGTGTGCAAAAGTGTACATAAATAAATAAAAATAAAATAGCTGGGGTCTCAAACAAACAAGATGATTGGTTGGCGACGGTAGCCCTTCATTTCAGAGGACACAGTAATCTGCTAATTATCCTCAAGTGGCACAACTGCCCCTTCTCCAGGAGTTTCACAACATCCCGAGGCATTTATGGAAATTACTCAACCAGAAGGTTCAACACTTCCAATCTTCTGTTGTCCTTTCCCCAACCTGATTGTAGCCCAAACAGAACAGCAAACTGTTAGCTCTGAAACTTAACAATAGCCTAACATAAATGTCTTAACACTTCTGCCAAAGTGAAAAACAGTGAAATCATTGATGATACTTAATTTCTCCATCAGAACATAAAGGAAGAATGTTAAATGTGTCTCAGACAGCTCTTGACAAAGCTGCCCCCAGCTTCCAAAGAAAACACAGGGTCTTGCTACACTTTTAGCTACAGCTCCTCAAAAATACACAGGACCCCAAAGACTCAACTGAGCAGTAAGAACATGAAATTAAATTAGGTTCAGAAGGGTTTTCTTGCTGCTTTGCAGAAACCTGTGGGCAAAATCTCAACCAGTGAGAACTACCACAAATTCACACCCTTCCTGCTGAGGAAAAACCAAGCAGGAACAAGGATGGCTGCAAGGAGAAATGGGAGAGAGAGACACAAATTGGGAAAGAAGGGGAGAGTCAACACAGCAAAATTTGTCCTCAGCAAGAGATCAGAGGAGAATGAACACAACCACCCAGTTCACCCCAACATGGGGTACTCCAGAGAGCACAAAGAGTATTGTTATCCTCATTCAACATCAAGTGCTGAAGAAGAGACTTCTGGAGATAAAGCCCAGCATGCCACCATCTTCCCTTCCACAGTCTGGATGCAGGGCTAACATCCATCAAGTATGTTTCCATGCCTTGCATTCCATTTTTTCATGGCTCTCCAGAACCTCCACAGACCATTCCCATGCCATTTGTGGATCAGGCTGACTCGCCTATAGGAACAAATGTGCCAAACCCAGCCCGTCAGGTACTTCAGCCCTCTTCCAAATGGCATCACAAAGGTAGAGCTGGAGTTCAGTTCATCTCCACAAATTCTCTCCAGTCTTTCATCCAGCTAGGTGCTGGGCTTCACCCCCCAGACCACCTGAGACAGGTTGCTTCCCTGCATCACCTTCACCTGCAGCAGCATCCAACTGCTGCTCCTTTGCTTTAAAAGCAACCTGAGATCTAATAAATGAAAAACAAAAAAAAAAAAAAAAAAAAAAAAAGCACAACCTGAGCTTCCCAAAACAGCCACTGCTTGTCTGTGCCAAAGATAACACACTCAGTGCAGGGCAACCACAGCCTACAAACCTTACCCAAGGCTTGAGGGGATAAAATGCAGCACAAGGTTTTGCTCTTGAACCTTGGGTTCAGCAATGGCAGAGAAAAGCCTTTATGAGCCTCACAGGGAAAAATAACATTGGTGGACGCAACAGAATGGCTTTTTCCACTCACTGGAGACAAGGTGTGAATATTTGCTAGTCAAGGTCACATAAATCATAAGCAGAGTAGGAAGTTTCCTTCTCCATCCTGTGTGGTGCTCCCCTGCCACAATGTGGATGCTCAGATTATGGTCCACCATCAAAAAGCCTTTCTAGGTTAGGTAGAGAAGATCATTTAATCATCAGATTAAATGATCTGATCTAATTTTGTCATCTTTGCTCTGAAAGAAGCAACCTGGAAGCTCAGTCTATCTTGTGCTTCCTCCCATCTCTTCAATTTCTCTTAAAGAGGATGTGATTTTAAGCTTCACCCCATACCTGCCTGAGTGGTGGAGAAAGAGCAGGGTGGAATACCGGAGAAGGAATGAATGTGGCACCCATGGGCACGTGGAAATGGCCCATTTGAGAGGCACCCAGGTTCTGGGGCACTGAGGAACAGCATCTGCCCCTTTCCAACCTAATGGCATTGCTGCTTCATCCACTGTGGGATCTCACGGGTGGGAATCTCACCCTTTCCAGCGAAGCCTGACCCAGGGAATAGCCTCGGGAGGTGAACCTTAGTCTCATTCTATGGAAAAACTACTCCAAGGACTGACTTTTGAGGCACGGGGAGGCCAGTGACACCCAACAACTGTGCCTCCAGCGTTCAGCATTTCTGGGGGCAGCTGCGGCAAAAAACATCTCACGACTGCCGGCTGCTCCGCTGCCACAGCATCTGTTGTCCCCTACTGACACCCACCACGGCCCCTGAGACCACGTGCAGCCAGAGTGACTCTGCAGGAAAACGATAACCGTAAAATGACAACAAAACCGGGTCTCTGGCGAGCCCTCGCTCGCTACACCTGGACCCAGCCCGGGGGCCGCTCCTCCCGCGGGGTGGGCGCTGCTCCCAGCCGGGACCATCCCGCGGGAGCCGCGGCCATCCCCGCGGGGATGCTCCGCGGGCACCTTTGTGCGGCGGTGCCGCTGTGCGGGCTCCGCCGCCGGCTCTGCCGCCACGGGGACGGCCATGGCCGCGGCTGCTGCGGCGGGGACGCGAAAGGCTCCCTGTGCTTCTGCCCATGGGGGGCTCGCCCGGGGTGGGGCTGGGGGGCAGCACTGCCCGTCTCCGGCCAAACGGAACGGCCGGGAAGCTTCCAGAGGCCGGGAGCACACCCGAACCCAGCCCCGGAGCTCTCCGCGGGGAGCGCCGCATCCCGGGGGGGCTCCACGGCCACGCACGGGCTGTCACCGAGCGGGGGGGATCCCCCCGGGGCGAGGCCGCCGCGACACCGCCAGCACCGAGACCTGCCCAGAAGCCGGCTCCATCGGCGGCACGACCCCCACCGCCCCGCGGGGTTCGCGTCTTTCTGAGGGAGACAAAAGCCGGGATGCGCTCCCCCCGCCGCCCCCCTTCGCTCCCCCCCGGCAGGTGCTGTGTCACGTTCTCCCCGGGCTGCGCTTACCGTGCGGGGCCAGGCGCGGTCAGTGCCCCGCTGAGGGGGTCATGGGCGCGGCGCGGGGTGCGGGGGGCACGGGGGGCTCCGGGGGCGCCGCCCGGGAGGACGCTCCGGCTCCGGCTCCGGCTCGGCAGAGGGACGGGCCGGGGCGGCGGGCAGTGACGCGACGCGCTCCGCCCGCGGCCCGCGCCGGCCCTGACGGGAGATGTAGTCCGGGGCTGCGGCCTGCCCTCCGCGGGGGGGCCGCACGGCGGGGATCTGACGGGGACACCCCGAGTGCCGCACCCCAGTGCCTCCGACAGGAATCCCCCCAGACCCCGCAACCTCGGGATCCGGCAGAGACCCCACCCGGACCCTCCCACCCCCGGGATCTGACCTCCCGCCTCTCGCGCCGCCGGGGCTCCGAAGGAGAGTCCCCCACCCCGCAACCAGGGCTTTGACAGCGACCGCCTGGACCCTGCAATCCCGAAAAGTGACAGGGATTCGGGAGTCCCGCACCACGGGGATCTGACAGGGACACCCCCGATCCGGGACTCCGGATTCTGACAGGGACCCCCCTCACCCCTCACTCCGTGGGGATCTGATACGGATCTGCTGGTCCCGCACCCCGGGCCCTCACAGAGATCCCCCGCATCCATGCCTTCGGGGGCCTGACAGGGACCTCCGGATCCCACAGCCCCGGGATGTGACCAGGGACCCCCGGGTCCTGCACGCCGGGGATCTGGCAGGAAACTCCCAGATGCCCAAACCCTGGCACCCTCAGCCACCGAGTCCCAAACCCTGTGGGGCTGGTGAGAGACCAGCCGGGCTCAGAGCAGCCTTTGGGGTGGTATTACCCGACCCAACACAGCGCCAGGGGCA
The DNA here is from genome assembly GCF_022539315.1 of Serinus canaria. Taxonomy (NCBI): domain Eukaryota; kingdom Metazoa; phylum Chordata; class Aves; order Passeriformes; family Fringillidae; genus Serinus; species Serinus canaria. The sequence continues at coordinate 74,220,114 of NC_066343.1, read as the reverse complement.
AACACTGACTTGCATGTTCTCACCTGCATCCATCGGGATTCAGTTCAGAGCTGCAATCGTCTCCTCACGACCTAGCAGCATCCAGCTGGGCTTCAAGGAGCGGGGGATTAAGCGGGGCTGAAGAGAAGGAGACTGCAAGTCTTTCACAGAAACACAGAATGCTTTGGGTGGGATGGATCTCAGGATCATTCAGTCCCACCCCCTGCCATGGGCAGGGACAACTTCCACTGTCCCAGGCTGCTCCAAGCCCCATCCAGCCTGGCCTTGGACACTCCCAGGGATCCAGGTACAGCTACAGCTGCTCTGGGCACCCTGGGCCAGGGCCTGCCCACCCTCCCAGCCAGCAATTCCTCATTCCCAAGATCCCATCTGTGCCTTCCCTCTGGCCCTGGGAAGCCATTCCCTGGCTGCTGTCCCTCCATGCCTTGTGCCCAGTGCCTGTGCAGCTCTCCTGGAGCCCCTGGAGGCCCTGGCAGGGGCTCTGAGGTGTCCCTGGAGCCTTCTCTTGTGCAGGGGAACAGCCCCAGCTGGGCCAGGCTGGCTCCAGAGCAGAGGGGCTCCAGCCCTGGCAGCATCTCCGTGCCCTCCTCTGCACTGGCTCCAGCAGCTCCAGGTCCTTGTGCTGTTGGAGCCAGGGCTGGGGCAGCTCTGCAGGTGGGGTCTCACCTGGGCCCAGGGGCACAGGGGCACAATCCCCCCTTCCATGCCCTGCTGCCCATGCTGGGGGATCAGCCCAGGGCAGGGGGGTTCAGGCTGGGGCAGGTCCAGCTCTCACCCACAGCATCCCCAGGCCCTTCTCACAGGGCTGCTCTCACTCCATTCTCCAGCCAGTCTGTGTTTGTGCCTGGGATTACTCTAACCCACACCTAGGACCTTGCGTTTGGCCGTGTTGAATATCATGAGGTTTGCACAGGCCCAGTTCTCGAGCTTGCCAAGGTCTCTGTGCATGGCAGATAAACCAAGTGTTTCTATATAAACACGCAAAATTCTGAGACAAGAAATGCGAAAATGGAATTTAAGCACTTTTTAAACATCTCTGTAGCCCACTGGATCCCTTCAGCTCTGGTGCTCAAAGCCACCAAGAAATGTTCCTACAAGCAATTTAAACGACTTTCTGGTTACCACACCAGGCTCTCAAAAACACCCACCCAACAATCATCCCCCTTTTCTTGTGGTTTGGGTTGTATTCAAGAGGTTAACTTTATTTCTAACCATGATTCTTTGTTGTTCCCTGTCTGGTTCTACCGTCACACTCATCTGGATAAATGGATCACGTTAATGAACATCAACGCAAGGACTGCAGCCATAAATTCACCAGAATTGCTGGCCTCTGAAGAAACCTTAATTCTACTTTGACAGCAAAATCGGATTCCAAAGATCTCTCTCCCTGCTGTGCTTTATTTTCGGCCTTATCGTTTGCTGGGCAGGTTGTCATGACAACCTGATATTCACCGGAGGGTGGCTGTAATTGGGAGAGCACATTGTTAATTTAGCTCCAGATTCTTTTTATTTTGTTGTATTTTAAGCAAAGGGGGACTGCCTAGATTTTCATATTTTTATCTATGATCATACTATGTTTTAATTATTAATCCGAGTGCCAATAGCATCTCTCCAGTGACGGCTGAGCTGCAGAGCTCACCAGGGCAGAAAATGACTCTGCCCACATTCTTTTTTCCCGGCTCATCTCCTCACACAGCCTCCCCACATCCCCTCCAGCCTTCAAGCCCCTAAACCAAGAGCCCCCAGGCCCAGGATTTCACAGGGATGCTCTTGCTGTATGGGAGTAGGTTGGGGGAGAAAAAAGGTGTGACCTATTCTTGTGTTACTGCCAATTTTTTGGTATTCCAGTGTCAGCTTTAACCTGAAAACAATTCATCTCAGATAGTTATTTAGAGCAACTCGCTCTCTGCGGAGAACACCAGCCCATAATATTAACATTTGAACATGCTGCCATGCGTAAATCCAGCTCCTGGATGGGAACAGCAGTTCCTGGCCCCACATGCTCGGACCTCTCTGTGCACCCCACAGCAGGTCCTGGCTCCAAATACTGGAATCTCTCTGTGCACCCCACAGCAGGTCCTGGCCCCAAATACTGGAATCTCTCTGTGCACCCCACAGCAAGTCCTGGCCCCAAATACTGGAATCTCTCTGTGCACCCCACAGCAGGTCCTGGCTCCAAATACTGGAATCTCTCTGTGCACCCCACAGCAAGTCCTGGCCCCAAATACTGGGATCTCTCTGTGTACCCCACAGCAGGTCCTGGCCCCAAATACTGGAATCTCTCTGTGCACCCCACAGCAGGTCCTGGCCCCAAATACTGGAATCTCTCTGTGCACCCCACAGCAGGTCCTGGCCCAAAATACTGGGATCTCTCTGTGCACCCCACAGCAAGTCCTGGCCCAAAATACTGAGATCTCTCTGTGCACCCCACAGCAGGTCCTGGCCCAAAATACTGGGATCTCTCTGTGCACCCCACAGCAGGTCCTGGCCCCACATGCCGGGACCTCTTCGTGCACCCCACTCCTGCCCCAACATGCTCCAGGCATCCTTGGCTTAGAGATGTCACAAAACGCCACAAAATGCCACCAAGCACTCGCCTGAATCCTTGCTGGAAGTTGAAAGGTGTCAGGACTGGGGACTCTGGATCGGGAACTCAGATGGATGGTGGATCAAGACACACAACTTCCAGCTTGAGATTTTTGGGAAATGACCCACCCTGCAGAGCACAGTGTCTGTAGAAGTGTGAGAAGGAGATGGATTTGTTTTTCTAGGGGGTGTGGGGGGATATGGACAGGTGACATCAGGGTGACATCAGGGTGGCAGCAGGGTGACGAAAGGCAAACCCCCAGAGGGGTGGGTGCCAGACTCTGGAGCAGGTGCTGTGTCTGTCGCCTCACTGCAGCGCTCCCACCCTCACGTGGATTTGAAGCTCCCTGGCCACGCTGCTCATGGCGTTCATTATCCACGTGTCCCAGCAGGAAGAAGGAGCAACTTTCCAATGACTGAGGACTTTTCTCCAGGAGCTGGCACAGCTCCAGGTCCAAAGAGCAAAGAGGAGCTGCCAAGCCCGTCCCCATGCGGGAGTAACCCTGCTCCCCTCAGCCTCTCTGAGCTGCACCTCCCAACCTCCTCCTTTCATCCCTTCTTCTGGCTTAATCCCATCACAGCCTAGAGAGAAGTTGGTAAAGGAAGAGGATTTCTGCTTAAAAGGAAAAAGAAAGGAGAGGAGTTGTAAAAGCCGGGATAGAGGAGGGAACAGAAACATCCTTCTTTCAAGGAAAAGATGCTGTGGCTGCTGTTCTGGGTACCATATGCCAGGTAATAACACGAGATGACTCAGTGTTTGGGAAATTAAATTGGCTCTTTATTAAAAGCATGCATTTAGGGAGGTAGTGAGGTGTCAGGGGAGTCCCTGCATTGCCTTAGCAGAGGGAATTCAGGCAGGCTGTCTGGCTCCTTATGCTGCCGAGCATGGAGTTCACAAGGTGCTGGAACACATATCCAGCCTCAGCATCCTCCCAGGGCTGCTCCCAGGGAAGCACTGAGCATCTCTGGGAAGATCTTAGGAGCTCTTCCTAAGCTCTCTCCTACCTAATTCAGTGGAAGCTATTGGGTCTCTGCCAGTGGGAAGCACTCCAGCCTCAAGACTTTTGTCCCAGGAAAATAGCAAGAGGCGGAAAGAGCAGACAGGGACACGAGGATTTTTGAGAGCACAAGCTGCAACTCAAAAAATGCTGTACCAAACTCTAGTCTTGCCCTGGCAATAGCCTTTAAAATGCCTTAGCAATGGTGGGAATCTGCTGATTCCAAGGGAAAATACAGACTATTTACAAAGTACCTTGCTTGTAGCTGGGTTGTGCTGGGTAGCTTGGTGCCCCTTCTCTAGCTCGGAGCAAATCTTGGCCTCAGAGAAAGTAGCTGAAGGCAAAATTCAGTGTACTGTCTTCTGCTCAAACATCCCCTCTCTGGAATGCTCATTTTTACATACAGACAGGTACTGAAAAATTAAGCTAAAGATGAGAATTCATTTTTTCTTCCCCAAGTCCTGCCAGCACAGGTGGGATGATGGAGGTGTCTGCCAGGATGGAGGCACAATGATGACCTCAGTGGGTTTCTAAGAAATGTCTGTAGCCATTAAGTGCTCAGATGCTCCCTCAGAGACTTCTGCAGGAAAATAAACACTTAAAATAGTTGGCCAACAATCTTCCTGCCAGAATTAGACTGATCCTTATTATGGTCAGGCTGCAGTTCAATTGAAAGCAAATAGACGTCCTTTAAAAACACAAATAATAGACCCACTGTAGGAGCAAAGGACTGGAGACAGACAAGGTCTTTATTCCCATCCTGACAGAGCCTGAGTGAGCGGCTCTGCCCTCCTTCCCAAGCATCTGTCTCCCTTCCCAAGGGAGATGTCTGTCTGTGCCTGGAGTCCAGGGATATTGGATGTGGAGTTCCAGCAGGCCCTGCTCCATCCAAACCTCATGGTGTGAGGCAGCCTGGCTGAAAACCTGGAGAGAAACAGAGGATGGGGTGTGAATGTGGCCAGACTGTTCATGACAAAAGAGACAGCACTAACATGTCAGTACTCCCTCCTGTACAAAAAAAAAAAAAAAAAAAAAAAAAAAAAAAAATGTATATATATATATATATATATTCATTCTATATTTATATTTCGGAGCAGGGTACCCACGGGTGAAGCAATGCTTGGCTGTGGTGGGAGGGGAAGCTGGTGAAGCTGGTGTTGAAATGCTGAATGTGGGGACAGGCTCCTTCCCCCACTTCCCAGTTATTTTTAGAAGGGCATTTTTATCCAGCACAGCCATGGGTGCCAAGGCTGTTTGCAAGTCAAGGCTAAATTCACTGGTATTTGGAGGAGGTCTGAAATGGGAACAGCCTGGGTTCCTGGAGATCAGGTTTTATGAGCACTGATTTGCTCCAGAAAAGTTGAAATCCTGCTCTGATGCTGCTTTCCATACTACAGGTGAGAAGCTGCATCTCAGAACAGCTGGATTGTCTCCTTGACCTCCCACGTAGCTTAAAATAATAGCATTAATTTCCCATATTTCACATAATTCTGTTGAATAATGAGAATACCTGGACATAATTAATTACTTTCCTCCACTGATTTAATTCACAGCTACATCTTTGGATTAAAGAGACCTTAGAAATACAAAGTATGATTATCCAGGTAAGAACAAATTACCAATTTAAAGGATCACCATGGTTCTAGCCCTGAGGATTTGCAAAGGTCAAGCTGCTGAGGAGGCTGAGCTGATAGCTGACAGAGGCAGTGCAGGGACTTGGGGTGGTGATGAAGGATGTCCTTCCACACCAGGCAAGATGGATCCTGTCAGACACCTCTGCAGGGTGACAGAAAACATCTCTGACAGGGACATTAATAACTCCAGTTTAGCTGGAGTTCAAATTAAACATTGACAAGTGTGTTTTACAGTGGCATGGCTGGCCAGGAAATATTACAGTAACCCAGAAATCTCTCTCTTCCTCTGGCTGCAAATGGGACTTTTTTTCCATAATCCCTTACTGTGGATATTAATTGCATCAAAGGATTGTGGTGCTGCCTAGAGGGGTGCAGTGGGAAGGAATTGCTAATAGTTGGGATGGGAGAAGAAGCAGGGGAATTTCACTGGGTTAGGGATGTGTAAAACCCAGAACGCTGGATGGAGGACAACAGCAAAACATTTTTCTAATGTGATTTTCCAGGGAGAAATTATTGCACTCTTTCAATAAAGGGGGCTTTTAAGGAAGGTGAGACTTTTTAGGAAGGCCTGTAGTGACAGGACAAGGGGTGAAGGTTTTAAACTAAAAATGTGAGTATTTAGATTATATATAAAGAAATTTTACACAGTGAGGGTGGTGAGGCTCTGGCACAGGTTTCCCAGAGAAGCTGTGGCTGCCTCTGGATCCCTGGAGGTGTTCCAGGCTGGACAAGGCTTGGAGCAACATGGGACAGTGGAAGGTATCCCTGTCCATGGCAGAGGGTGGCATTGGATGAGCCTTACAGGTCACTTCCAAGCCAAACCACTCCATTATTCTGTGGGTCTCTGCCTTGGCCATTTCATTGCTCAGTATCATACTGTCTAAGGCAGTTTTATTGACCTTTAAGCAAACTGTGGTCTCAGAATTCTGCCTGGAATGATGTAGTAGCAAGAAAGCCAAGCTTTGGGCAGGGGCTCTGGTCCTGGGTACAATTTTCATCATGAACAAGGCAGAGGAGAGCAGACTAGGCAGCACAGAGCGCTGGGATGGCTGCACCATCCCAGGGCTGGTACTGCCTTGGGGCTGGTAGCCCAACCCTTGGCTGGAGAGGGGTAAAGGCAGGATGACTCAATGGCCTTGGGCCTGGACAACCTGGGCTACTGGTGATGTCAGATGAAAGCTTCTGTTCTCAGCTTCACCTTTCCTCCTCTGAAGTTGGTACAGCTCTCCTTACCCTGCTGGTAAAGCACCTTGTGAGTCAGCTTTTACCATGTGCAAACCAACACTTGTTTGTGGGGATAACAGCAGCTCTGGGTCAGCAAGGACTCTTTGAACCTCTGCTCCTGGTCCTTAGGACAGGTCCTAGGAGAGAATCTTCCCTGGGAAAATGAGTAGTGTTTCAGACTGTAACACTACAGCCTTGTGCCTCGTTTGCTTCAGGGCTATGGCAGCTGGTCTTGGGTTAATGCAGAGCCTGGTGGGGAAGAGCCCATCAAAGAGGCCTTCACCACACTTCTGCTGATGGCAGCAGCCCAGGTTCCAGCTTCTCCTGCTCCTGGGAGCCCACATCCTCTGCAGTCACCTGCCTGCACCCTCTGTTATCTCTCATGCCCCTTCTAATGATGCCTTCCCTGGCCCTGACTCACCTGCTGATGTGGATATCCTCCCTTTCTGGCCACATCCTTCCTCCCCCGACCAGCAGAGCCACCAAAAAGGAAAGAGGATTTTAAACAAACAGCCCTCCAGCACCCTTCAGCCATGGGGGAACTTGGAAAATGTGCATTTTGTCAGCTAACCATAGATTATATATTGTGTGCAATGGAGAAGCCATCGGGGTTGCTCAGACTCTGCTCCTCCAAGGAGAAGGACTCACATTTCTCCTTTCACCAGCAAGATGTGATGCCTCAGAGCACCCGAGTCTCTCATCCTCTTTTCCCCACTGGGCATCTCCACACTGTGAAATGATAGTCCTTAACCACATAAACTTGTGGTTTCCACATGCCAGCAGCTCAGGCTGAGCAATGACAAGAGCCCAGGACTTATCCTTTGTCTGCCGATAAAATAAGTGAGCTTATCTTCACACGGGCTTTGCTTCTTATCACGTAATTTTGGTAAAAATACACCCTGCTGCAGTCCTGCCCTCCCTTCCTCAGCAGCTGCTGAGGGCTGGCACCCCAGTTTTGACCCCATTGCCTTCCCAGTAAGGTGACTAGGGAGGAAAGGGAAATGTTTTCATTCCCTGCTTGCTGAAAAAGCTGTTAGGAAAAAAAAGGGTTTGACACGCTTTTGCTTTTGATAGGAGAAAAAAAGAGATAACAATATCAAACCACAGGCATGTCAGGCACATGGCAGGTATTTTATCATGCTCTGGCCTCTGGGAATCAGAGCAGGGCAGGTTTATATTAACCATGTTGGGACAAATAGAGACGTGCTGATACCCTCATATCTACACACAGGGTAGCAGGCACACATCAGATGGAAATTTGCAGCTGCCCAAATAACCAACAATGTGAAGGTACCAGCTGCCTTGCCCAACACAAGTTATCCCAACTAGCACAAATTTGCTTGGAAAAAACCTTCTATTTGTTTGTCCCGAAATACTCAGAGTGAGACCAGAAATGTCAGAAATAATGAGAAGTCTTTTCACCTTGCTCTGACACGTTTCACCCCCATGAGCTGGAGTGTAGAGCTCAGGGCGCTGAAGCCCGGCCTTGAAGGTTTCTAGAGATGGGACATCTGCCACCTCTCTGGGCAACCTGTGCCAGGACCTCACCACCCTCATTGTAAGAAACATCTTTATATCTAATCTAAATCCGTACTCTTTTAGTTTAAAACCCTTACCCTTCATCCTGTTGCAACAGGCCCCACTAAAATGTTTGTCCCCAGCTCTGCACCCAGATTTTGCTAATGGCTCTCTGATTTTCCATTATTTTCCCTAAAGAATCCTTCAAATGTGATTTAAAAAATAAAAAAAAAAAAAAAAAAAAGGAAGCAGGTGTTTTTCCAGAGCTTTCTCTGTAAAATAATCTTGCTTTTCCAAACTGTCACTGTAGTATGACTGTGCTCTACCCCAGCTAGGGACCCCCAGGCAGGGCTGAGTCCACACCACCCTGGCTTTCCTGTGTAGCAGGACTCAGCTGTTTTTCCCCAGGGACAGGACACAGGGAGATGGTTTCCTCCCTGCACTGAGTGAGGAAATTTCCCATGTTTCAGAAGTGACAGTAAAACCTGGGAGGATGCTGAGTTCATCTCTGCTTAACTTGGCTCCTATGAATAATTATTAGCAGGTCTTTGGAGCTAGACCAAGAGTGAACAGGCACAGCCCTTCAGTCAGCAGATATTCCAGTGCCCTTTCTTCTGCTGCTGAAATAAAATGTCTAATTTAACTCAATTTCCAAATTATACTAATTAAAAAGTACTAGCAGCACAATTAAGTGCACTCCGCAGAGAGAAACTGCTTTTCATGAAAGGCCTGTTTTGGATTCCAGATAATCTAGTTTCCAGCAGATAATGTTTAATTTCTCTATAATAATCCCATATTCCCCAGCTGGGCTTCATTCACAGAGGCTGAAGTGCAGACAGCTAGAGCAATAGTAGTTGCTCTTCATTCCATCATCCATCCAGGTCCTGGAGCTGAGCAAATCAATGACATTTTCAAGTTGTGGTGATGGGAAATTATTTTCTACAGTTTTAAAGAACAAAAAAGTCTGGTCCCCTCTCCCAAGTAAGGTGTGTTCTAAGAGGGATTTGATTTCAGAAAGGAATTAACTTTGCTGCAAAAACACTGAATAAATCGTCTTCTATTTGTTCTCTCCAGGACACAGCAATTTAAATTGAACAAGAAATTATCAAGAAATACAGGTATGCATGGCAGGACATGAAAGATGGACAAATTTAGTTGCAAGCATTTAAGAGCAAAGGAAATTAAGGGTGTGGGACCTGGGGCTGTGACGGATTCCTCATCATCTGCAGTCTTTAATCAAGTTGTTTCTCCTTTTTTTGGGTGCATTTAATAGAGGCTTCTAAAACAGTGTGCTGGGGCTTTAGTGAATCGGTGGGCATTGTTTGGGGATTACAGGGTGGGGCTCTGTGGGCTGTGGGAGGGGAGGCATCAGAGGACACCATGGCTCCTGGCCTTGGCTCATCAAGCCTGTTCCTGCTCACCTTGGGAAAGAGCCACCTGCAAACATCACCTCGGAAATCCTGGATAAATTATTTGTGTGTGCTCAGGTGCAAAGGGAAGCACCAAACCTTGTGGCACCCCTGGCTGAGGCAGGGCTGTGACCACCTTGCCAGGGCACTGACCCACTGGAGGGACTGGGGAGAAAACACACAGGAAAAATGAAAAAAAAAATCTAAAAAAAAAAAAAAAAAAAAAAGATAACTGAATCCCACAATGGTTAGGGTTAAGAAAGGACCTTAAAGGTCCTCTAGTCCAACCCCCTGCCATGGGCAGAACACCTTTCACTAGACCAGGATGCTCCAAGCCCTGTCTAACCTAGCCTTGGACAGTTCCAGGGATTCTGTCTGGACAGACAAGAGATTTGGGTTTTAATAGATGTGGCCTTGTAAGAATGAATGTTTCTTTTGCCAAGAAAGTTTGTACCTTGTGATTCCTTGGGGTCTCTGCAGACTGGAATTCTGTGACCCCCCCACAGTGCTGGCAAGCCCAGAGACCAGGTAACACATATAATGGCACAAGCAGCTAAGATTTTTCCAAAATATATAAGGGGGTTTCTGTTTACCATTTTCAGCATTAAATTGTAGTTTCTCTGTGTCTTTGACTTTTGCTGCCTGATTCCTGTGGGGTCCAATGGCATGGCAGAGGTGCTGGTACACCACACCCACATAATATATGGGAATATTCTAGGAAGAAATGTAGGAAGGGTTTATGTAATCTAAGGGAAAACACACAGGAAGGAATTCCTGGCTGTGAGGGTGGGGAGGCCCTGGCATAGGGTTCCCAGAGCAGCTGTGGCTGCTCCATGTCTGGAAATGTTCAAGGCCGGGTTGGATGGGGCTTGGAGCAGTCTGGGATAGTGGAAGGTGTCCCTGCCCATGGCAGGGGGTGGAATGAGATGAGCTTTAAGGTCCCTTCCAACCCAAACCATTCTGAGAATCTCTGGTTCTCTGGTGTTACTCCCCATAAAAATGGGAATATTAAAATTCTCAAAGCAGCAGAAACCTTTTCTGTCACTGGGAGAGCAACACCTCCAGCAAGTACCAGACTGAGGACCTCCTCCCTGCTCCCATTGGACTCACAAACTCTGTGTTCAGCACCTGTCCTTGAGACCCTCAGCCCCATCCTTCCCCATCCCCTTCCCTCCTCTTAACACCACCACCTGCTTGAGACAAGAGAAGGAAACGGGCTGCCTCTCCTGCCCCAGCAGCACCAGATCCCACACCTCATCCAAGGGCAGCTCCAGCTCTGAACAAAGCAGGCATCACCCTTGGAAACCGCCCTGGACTCCTGCTGCAGTTCATAGCAGGTGAAATGTGGCAGCAAAGTTTACATAAAGCATAGTCAAACAGAGCTGCCTTTCTGCCTCTGAGCCATCAGCTGTAGCAGCTGATATTTTCTTGGGTTTCTACGGGATTTGTGCCATAGTTTTTCATATAGAGAATAAATTATAGGAATTCTTGTGATCTCAGTGAGAATAGGTTCTCTGTACAGTGACCCTGCTACAGCAGTGGCCTCCTCTCCCAGCCCTTTTCCCACACCTGAGTCTTTGCTGGCAGCAGCCAAGCCTCAGAGACACCTGAGTCAGGTCCTGAATAAGCACTCAGAGGAGCAGGTCTTGTTCCCCTCACTTGTTCCAGCCTTGGACATGTTTGCTTACAGAGGTTATTCCTGTTCAGAGCCTGGCCTGAGGACACCCAGCAGAAACACAATTCCTGGTGTGTTCACCTGGGTGCTTGGAAAACTAACCTGGAGCCACATTTCTCCACAAATGCTGCTGAAACACACAGTTTATTAAATTTTCTTAGACCATTGGGCAGTGTCTCTGCAAGGCCAGGCTGAATAGGGCCTGGAACAACCTGGTCTAGAGAAAGGTGTCCCTGTCCTTGGCAGGGGGTGGAACATGGTGAACTTTAGGATCCCTTCCAACCCAAACCATTTTGGATTCTCCGATTCTTAGGGACCATAACCCTCAGTATCTCCAGCCATGCAGTAACCATATTCCTGCCATATTCCAGTACCATATTCCTGCCTGGAGCACTTATCCATTACAGATGTTGCTGCCATTATTCCCATCCCATCTTCTCTCTGGCAGCAGTTACATGCAGAATGGACATCAGGATATTTTCCCTATGGATTTGGGAGAGCAGTGGGAAAAATTAATTTTGCTTAGAAACACCTCAAAAAACAAAAAACAAATTAAAAAAAAAGGAGTTTTTTGGTCTGTCTTGTGTATAAACCTCTTCCTTCTAGTCAGAGCTAAGTCTAGTGGAATGCCCCTTTATTGACTTGCTCTTTAGTTAAGCACAAACCCAAACATTCCTGTGCTGCAGAATGGCATTTGATGTTCAAATGTGAGTCCTGGGGATGCTGGTTTGTATCCAAAATGGGACCAGCATCATAAACAGAAGGGGCTCTGCTTAGCTGCCCAAACACTGATATTCTGTGCCATCAGAGACACCCTAAGGCCTCTGCCTGGGCACGGGGATGACAGAGCACATCCAGGAGGGGGGATCTTAGAGAGATCTCTAAAATACCTCAGTTTCTGAACCAAAATCAAGCTGTGCAACCCCAAACCAGATGTCTGGGCACAAACCAAGGAAACCTTGGAAAGTCACACTCAATCCACACTAAGGTTCACTTTCCCTCTCCAGCCTCACCTATTTCAGGCCCCCTGGTTTTTCCCCACCTCTGCCACGTGGCCATCCTGAAAGCAGGGAGGGAAAGGGTCTCTGCTAAACATCTCGACTCCAACCTGAACAACACAGCCTTGGGTGGGGCAGGAACCTCCTTGGTTCCAACCTCTGCCTGGAGCACAAGGAAAGGAGCAAACTGCAGCCTTGGCAGGAAGGAGCCTGTCCCTGCAGAGACCTGGGGGGCGACTGGGGTGCACCTCCTCTGTTCTTTGCCCAACAGGGATGTCCCTGCCCCTTTGACCTCATCAAGCTTTAGGATTTGGGATACTCCTAGTCAGCTGAATCCTTTCACATCCCAAAAGCCCAGACCCCCTGGCTGAGTTAACAAAAGCACTATTGCACTGCTGGTTCCAAATGCTTTACAGCCACAGCAAGCCCAAAGCCCAAGGTTTAAAGTTTACCCTGCCTACGAGTTAGGTGGATAGAAAAACAGGAAGAGGAAAAATAGGAAATAAACAAGGTTCAGTGTCCAGGTGCTTAAAACGGAGTAGGGAATAGAGTGGCAAAAAACATATTTTATTTTAAGTGAAGAATCCTGTTTCTCCATGAGTCTGTCCATGAGAAGATGGGATGAAAAATGCCATGAAATGTAGAATTGGCGTATCTGTGAGATCACATTTGACGCACATTCTAGATAGAAGAGAAAAAGACCTGCAAGCAAACCAGCGCCATCAGAAGTGGTTGCCATTAACTACAGCATTGAACTGAATGGTCTTTGAATGATCTTGAATGAATATGTCCTTCAGGAATTCAGAACAGGCAGATCTCAGGCTCAAACCACTCAGCCTCAAGGCTGGAGCCCCTCTGCTCTGGAGCCAGCCTGGCCCAGCTGGGGCTGTTCCCCTGCACAAGAGAAGGCTCCAGGGACACCTCAGAGCCCCTGCCAGGGCCTCCAGGGGCTCCAGGAGAGCTGCACAGGCACTGGGCACAAGGCATGGAGGGACAGCAGCCAGGGAATGGCTTCCCAGGGCCAGAGGGCAGGCACAGATGGGATCTTGGGAATGAGGAATTGCTGGCTGGGAGGGTGGGCAGGCCCTGGCCCAGGGTGCCCAGAGCAGCTGTGGCTGTCCCTGGATCCCTGGGAGTGTCCAAGGCCAGGCTGGATGGGACTTGGAGCAGCCTGGGACAGTGGAAGGTGTCCTTGCCACAGCAGGGGGTTGGACTGGGTGATCTTTGGAGCTCTTTTCCAACCCAAACCATTCTGTGAGTTCCTGCTGCAACAGTAGGAACAGCTCCAAGGGAGGATTTTACTTATTACCTATTAAACAACAGAGCTGGAAGCAAACAACTTGCTCCCCAAGGGCCTGTGGTGCTGTAATCCCAGGGAGGGGCCAAATCAGATGATTGCTCCCTAAAAATTAGACTTTTCTCTCTTTTCTCTCAGCATACCTCCTACAAATAGCCCACCCAGGACAACCTTCATCTTACAGTCTCTCCTGGGCAAACCTAGTTCAGCTGCGGCAAGTGCTTTGTGCATGGGTGGGCAGAGGAGAAGAACTGCCTCCCTCAAGAGTGCAGAGACAGGACAAGAAAAAGATGTTAAATCAGAGTATTTGGTATTTGCTGTCCTCTGAGCAGAGCCTGTGACACCTTGCAGAGGCAGTTGGGGACCACATGGTCCTCACAGGGTCTCTGACACCACAGCACACCCCACACAGCCCATCCCTGTGTCCTGCAGCAGCTATTCCATCTGCAGTCTTTGCTACATATGGGGTGCAGATGGGCTTGTGCCTGGTGCTTTTCCAGCCTGGTGCTCCCCCACCCACATTCTCCTGCATCCCAGCAGCCTCCCTATCCTGATGCTCCACATCCTGGTGCTCTGCAATCACCCTCCATCCCAGCAATCCTGCAGCCCAGTGCATTCCGGGATACCTTCCCTAATCTTGATGATCCTTCATCCTGGTGCTCACCCCATCTCAGAACTCCCATCCCAGTACCCATTCCAAATCACATCCTAGTGTTCCTGCATCCTGGTGTGCTTGCTCCCATCACCTTCCTCAATCCTGGTTCTCCTTCATCTTGGACCTCACATCCGTGCCCCCAACACAACACCAGTATTCCAGTGTCCCCATCCCAGGTCCTTCATCCCAGCTCCTTCATCCCAGTACCTCTATCCCAGTATCCTCTCCCAAAACCATCATCCTAGTACTCCCACTGCAGTTCCTAATCCCAGTTCCCCCATATTAGTACCCCCATGCCAGTTCCCCCATCCTTGTACCCCCTCCCAAGTTCCCCCACCCCAGCATCCCCATTCCAATACCCCCTATCCTGTTTCCCCATCCCTGTACCCTGTCCCTGTTCCCACATTGTTTTGACCCCATCCCGGTACCCCCATTCCAAAACAGCCATCTCACTATCTCCATCCCTGTTCCCCCATCCCAGTACTTCCGTCCCAGTGTCCCTGTACCTGTATCCCAAACATCCCCATTCCAATATTCCCATCCCAATACCCCCATCCCAATCTCCCCATCCCTGTATCCCCATTCCAACATTCCCATCCCCGTTCTCTCATCCCAGTCCGGTCCTCCCGGTATCGCAGGGCGGTGACGCTGTGGCTCCCTCTGGTGGTGGCTGCCGGAGCCGGCGGGCAGCGCCTCGGCCCGATCGCGCAACCCCGGACAGCCCCAAACCCTGCAAGCCCCCCAAACCCCCCACCTCCCCAAACCTCTACCAGCCCCCCAAACCCCAAACCCTGCCAGCCCCTCAAATTCTGCCAGTTCCCCAAACCCCTGCCAGCCCCCCAAACCCCAAACCCCTGCCTCCCACCCAAACCCCTGCCTGGCCCTCAAACCCCTGCCTGCACTCCAAGCCCCTAACAGCCCCCCCCAAGCCCCTGCCTGCCCCCCAAACCCCTGCCAGCCCCCAAACCTCAAACCCCTGCCAGCCCCCCAAACCTCAAACCCTTGCCTGTCTCACAAACCTCTGCCCCCCGAGCCCTGCCTGCACCACCTCCCCCCCCCCCAAATCCTGTCTGCACACCCACAGCTCCCAGTTTCAGCCAGATGACACCAGGGACCCTTTCCACATCAACCCACAAGGGCACCTCCTAAATCTTCCCTATAGCACCACAGGGATGCGACCTCCCAGTGTTACGGAATATCCCATGGGAAGATTGTAGAATCGTGGAATCATTTAGGTTGGAAAAACTTTCCAAGACCACTGAGTCCAGCCATTCCCCCAGCACTGCCAAGGCCACCACTGTCCCATGTCCCCAAGTGCCACTTCCACACAGCTTTTAAATCCCTCCAGGGACAGGGATTCCATCACAACTCTGGGCAGCTGTGCCAAGCATGGAAAATCCTTTCAGTAAAGAAATTTTCCCCAATTCTCTGTCTAAACATCTCCTGATGCAACTTGGCGCCATTTCCCCTCCTGTCCCTCTTCCCTGGCAGCAGAGCCCAAGCCCCCCGGCTGTCCCCTCCTGTCAGGAGCTGTGCAGA
The DNA here is from genome assembly GCF_022539315.1 of Serinus canaria. Classification (NCBI taxonomy): domain Eukaryota; kingdom Metazoa; phylum Chordata; class Aves; order Passeriformes; family Fringillidae; genus Serinus; species Serinus canaria. The sequence goes on along the minus strand of NC_066343.1, from coordinate 74,204,581 downwards.
GCCACAAGGTCCCCCCGAGCCTCCTTTTCTCCAGGCTCAGCCCCTTCCCAGCTCCCTCAGCCTCTCCTGGGGCTCCAGCCCCTTCCCAGCTCCGTTCCCTGCCCTGGACACGCTCCAGCCCCTCGGTGTCTCTGCTGTCCTGAGGGTCCAGAGCTGTCCCCAGCACTGGAGGTATCTCAGCAGTGCCAGCACAGGGACAGGCACTGCCCTGGGACTGTGTCACAGCCTGGCTGGGACAGCCCAGGGCCATTGCTCACCTGGGCACCCTGGGCTCATGTCCAGCCACTGGCACCAGCACCCCCAGAGTCTTTCCCAGCTTTCCAGCCTCTCTGCCCCAGCATGGAGCATTCCACAGGACTGATGTGATGCAGGGGCAGGACCCAGCATGTGACTTTCTTGGCTCTCATCCCATGGCCTCAGCCCATGGATCCAGCCTGTCCAGGTCCTTCTGCAGAGCCTTCCTGTCCCCCAGTACATCAACACTCCCACCCAGCTTGGTGTCACCTACAAACTAACTGAGGGTGCCCTCGATCCCCTGATCCAGGCTGTTGATAATGGGATGAGAGTGGGAAGGACATTGAGAGAAGTCAGGGTGGGAGCACAGCATTGTGTGTTCCCAGCCATCCCTGGGGATGTTCCTTTCCCCAGTGATCTGAAATGTGAGAAGCAAGTGGGTCCCTTTGCCACCTCAGTGTCAGACCATCCTGGCAGGGTGTCAGAGGTAGGCTTGAAGATTTCTTGCTTGGTAGTACTGCTTTGGGGAAAAGCTTGGGAAAGGGAATGGCTAGCAGGCAAATCCCACTGATGATGATGATCATCTGAAAATTCCACTGCACCCGCCCCACTCCTAGCTACCACACATAGCAGGCTGGAGGTGCCTCGACATTCTAGATGCTGAAGCAGCTCTCATCACTGCAGAGATGTTCACCATGGAGATTTCAGGACCCATCCAGGGTCCTGAGCTCCTGAGAGCAGTTTAGGGGTGTTTCCCCTGCCCAAGGCACCCTGAGGGGGAAGGCATCCCTGTAAGATCCCTCCGGGGCTCACTGTGGTGACTCAGACCCAGTGCAGACCTGGTACCAGCCTGGCAGCAATGGGCTGCAGAGCTCAGGGTGGGACATCAGGATTAGTGTCACCTCCTAATCCTTCAGGGATGGGGACTGCTTGGGAAAAGGCCAGGAACAGCACATGAAGAAGTGACCAACCTTCCAGCAGCCATGAGTGTGCATTGGATGCAGCTCCCAACTCATTTTCCTCTGGCCACCCCCTCCTCCAGGAACACAGTTCAGGGCCTTCCTGGAGCCAGGGCTGGAGTAGAGAAGGCAGAGACACACTGCAGCAGCAAGTTCCATAGCTGCATCTTTGCAAGAAGATGCTTTAAAAATTGTTTTAACTTGTTCTTTAACATCCTGTCTTATTCTTCCCCTGCAAGTAATGAGTATTTTGTTCTCCAGAGCCTGTCTCCACACCGATATGTCATTGTGTCCTCTCTGTTCTCAGACTTTGTGGGCACAGCTCAAAACCTGTTCCACTTCCCTGAACACCATTTGCACTGGGGAAAGTGCTGTGAGATGTAATTGGGGCTGCAGCTTATTTAAACTTATGACAAATAATTTTCAAGTTCAGGACTCTGCCACAAAGCCAAGGTCTGGCGGGGCACTAGGAAGTTGCTCCACACACAGGAAACACTCCAGAGCCATGTCTGTGTGGAGCTGGCCTCCCTGCTGGAGCAGCTGGCCAGCTCCCAGCCCCGCTCTGTGCCAGGCCTCTCTTCTGTGCTCCTGGACATCCACCCAGCATCCCAAAGCCAGAGAGCCTTGGATTTTAAGCGGGGACCTTCCATGAGGCCGTGACTGATGAAGCTGGTGGTCTGAGGGATGCTAATGGGCTGGGTGGTGCACAGCCTGCTCTGCTCAGCCCAGATGCTCCCTCAAGGGCCACAGCTCCCCCTTGATGGCCAAGGTAACCTCTCAGTAGCCATAGCATCCTCTCAATGGCCCTGGTGTCACATAGAACATGGCACTTGGTGGCACTGGAGTGACACTGAGCCCACAGAGTGATCTTTTTCTCCAAACGCATCTGAGCCAAGGCCCTGGGTCCTGCTCTGTGCTCAGGGGTTCTTATCTACTTTCTCCACCATTTGGAGAAGAGTCTGTCCAGGCTCTTCTTGCTCTTGTCTCCACCTCCCTATGTGTGGCTGCCCTTCACCTGCTGCCCACACAAGGCACAGCTGAATGTGTCACATGCTCCACGTGTCCCTGAGCATGACAAATGTTCAAGGGCTTGCCCTTGACTCTGGTCAGCACTTGTCAAGAGGACAGAAATCAGTGTCCTGCTCCCAACAATGACACCTCTGCAACCCCTCCAAGTGCTTCTCTGCCTCCCCCAAGAGGCACAAAGAGGGGTAGGAAATAGGGCTGGGAAAAATCCACCTTTCACAAGCTCCCTAGGAATGGAAATTAAGATAGGAAGTAGCTTGGTGAGCAAACATAACATGAGGACTGCGTTAAACAGCAGGATAAGGTGGAGGCCAGATGAATGAGAGGGGAAGAAGGGGCCCTAAGCCTATTGCTCAAGGCATGGGGCTGGAACACACTACCTCCAAACCTTGGGAGCAGGATCCTGCTTGTCTGCTGGGATCTGCTGATGGGGAGGACTGGAAAGGGATTGGAAGGCCTCAGGGACCTCTTGATTTTGTATAAAGGTAGGGGTATCAGCTCTGGCTGTGCTCCCTGATGCTGGCCTGGCTGTGGGCAGCCAGCTTGCAGCACTGAAGCTGTATTTTTCCTTAATTTTGGTTTTTCTGCCATTTTACCAAGGAAGTAATCTGGGGGCATGAAAAAGAGGGTTAAACCCAGCTGACAGCATCACTGCTATGCCATCCACAGCTGTACACAGCAGCTTTCTGCTATTTTAGTCCATTACAGCCACCACTGTAAGCTCTCTGTGCAGACACACTTTCTATCTCCACTGACGGCAGACAATCAAAGTAACAAAATCCTTATTTTCCTTCTCCCTGCCCCAGCTGTAGGAACACAGCAGCCAGGTGAACATTGAAACTCTGAAGCCTGGTCCCTTCCTTAGCTCCTCTGTTTTTGGGGAGAAATTATTCCCTGTGATGGTAGGCAGGCCCTGGCCCAGGGTGCCCAGAGCAGCTGTGGCTGCCCCCGGATCCCTGGAAGTGCCCAAGGCCAGGTGGACAGGGCTTGGAGCACCCTGGGATAGTGGGAGGTGTCCCTGCCATGGTAGAGGGTGGGACTGGATGGGCTTTAAGGTTCCTTCCAACCCAAACCATACTGGGATTCAGTAATTCTGTGATTCTCGTGGTTCCTGGTGTCCTCCTGGCCCTCCACAGAGGATAAGAGGGCTCCCATTCTTCACAGGGAATTGCTGCCTCACCAGCCAGGATTTAATATCCCCTCTACACCTCCTGGAAATTGCTCCCGGGCTTTTCTGGCCAGGAAGCTGCTGCCAGGGAAAGCTGAGGTGTTTGCCCGGGCTGTGGTTGTGCAGGTGGCCACACAGGGGTGCCAGAGACTGTGCACAGCATCCACCCATCCATCCACCCATCCATCCACTCATCCATCCATCCATCCATCCACCCACCCACCCATCCATCCATCCATCCATCCATCCATCCATCCATCCATCCATCCATCCATCCATCCATCCATCCATCCATCCATCCAGCCATCCATCCATCCATCCATCCATCCATCCATCCATCCATCCATCCATCCATCCATCCATCCATCCATCCATCCATCCATCCATCCATCCATCCATCCATCCATCCATCCATCCATCCATCCATCCATCCATCCATCCATCCCTCAGTCCGCACCGAACCGCCTCAGCCCGTGCTCTCCTGCTGCTGCAGCCCAACATGCTGTCCTGCCAGGAACATCCTGGGCCCTGCACCCCCTTCAGAGCTGGCAAGCTGTGATTGCAGCACTGCTGGAAATGTCAGACTGACAGGCAGCTGCGAGACTCAGCGACTGCTTTCGGGGCAGAGCGGAACACGGAGTTTCAAAGAACCCTGCACTGCTGGGGTTGGAAGGCACCTTAAAGGACCATAAAGTTCATCCCACTCCACCCCCTGAAATGGGCAGGGACACCTTCCACTATCCCAGATTGCTCCAAGCCACATCCAGCTTGGCCTTGGACACTTCCAGGGACCCAGGGACAGCCACAGCTGCTCTGAAAAACCTGTGCCAGGGTCTCACCAACCTCACAGACAAGAATTTCCTCCTAATAGCTAATCTAAATATCATATCCTTCAGTTAAAAACCTTTCCCAATTGCCTATAACTATCTTCCCACCTAAAAAATCTCTCTCCATATTTTTTATCACCTCCCTTTAAGTACCAGGATACCTTACAAAGCCCAGGCAAGTCAACTCTTTAACAATCTAGTAATAAAAAAAGAATAATGCTGGATGCTTAGACAAGTCTTGTCCCTTTGGAGTAACATCTTCCTGTTGTGTTGTCAGATGATAGTAAGTATTTGTTTACAAAAGGAGTAATACCAGGCTTAGAGCAATTTATAATGAGCAACTCCTGGTTTTGAGGGAATTCTCAGCCTCCTCAAACCCTGATTTTCAGAAAGAACTGAGGAAGACCAGACAGATGTAGATGTGGCATTCAGAGATGTGGTTTAGTGGTGGTCTTGGCAGTGGGGGAAGTGTTGGACTCAACACTTTTAAAGGTCTTTTTCAACCTAAATATCTGTCATGCAGTAGATTTGAGTGCTGTTTGTTGCATGTGTGCTGTATCCTGGTAGATGCTCCTTCTTTATCTGAAGATCTTGCTGGATGCTCCTTGGGCTGTGCTCCCTTGCCATCCTCTCTGCTTCATTTCCTTAGAGGAAGAAGACGTTTCCTGGACAACAATTATTAAAATATACCAAGTTTAATGAGCATTTCAGATGCCCAGATGTTGCTGCAGTGGGCGTGTAGCTGGCCAGAAGTGTGCTTGAGTGCAGGCATTGCATAAGGCACCTCACAAAGGCAAGGAAGAGTCTGCTGAAGGAGCTCAGGAGAGAGGGAGAACAACAGTAACAGCTGGATGAACAAGGAAAGCTCACTGGGAGGCAAAGACAGAGGTGTTTTTATAAGCTAAGTATGCCTCCACAAATCACAGAACTCCTGCCAGTACCTTGACCTCTTGTGTTAATGACAAGGCAGGATCTGCAGGCAATTAAACAAGGAGCCAGACTGAAGAGCTGCCAAATCTCCCAAATTTATCATAAAGCCACATAACAACCTTACTCAGGGCCCTGCTCCAGGGGCTCAGAGCATTGCATTTCCTCTTCATTATAGAAACAACCTCCTCGCTCCCAAAACAGTTAAGTTTTTAGCCTGCCCAAAAAGCAGGGGAGAAGAGGAGAGAGAAACCTAGAAAATAGGAACCAAGTTTAGCCTCACTGTTAAAAAAAAACCCTTAAAGGAAAAGACTCTTGGAAGAGTCAGGGAGGATGGGGGGGCTGACTCATGGTATTTGAATGCTCAGGGTTGGCAGCACTGCCTGTGGCATTTCTGTTCCAGTCCAGCTCATGAAATCCTGGAAGTTTTGCAAGACACTGCTAGATGATTTCTAGACCAAAACTATGCTTCAGTTCAGAGAGTCCATGCAGCCCTGCTCCGACTGCACCGTGTGACATTGATTTTTAAACCTCTGTTCAGGAATGGAATGGCAGGATAACTGCAGACCAACATCCCTGCCACTGGAGCAAGCTCTGGAGCAGGCAGTGATCCTGAATACCTGCTGCTCCAAAGGCACACAGTCATTTTAGGTACAATCTAACTTGGGGACAAATCCACAGAAATCTTCTGCAACCCCTCCCAGCACTTAATGTGGCACATTAATAACAATTAAATCCTTCAGATGACGGAGGAAAGCCGGTGGGTTTCACAGAGCAGGGGTACTCCTCTGCCTGGGAATCCCAATGCAGGGGCAGGAGCAAGATGCACACAGCCCATCAGGGGTGTGCCCCTCCATCCCTCGGGCACTCAGCTCATGTGCAAAACCTTGGAACAATGGTAGGATTGTGCCATGAGCAGACCTCGAGCACCAGGTCTGGAGGTCTCTACACTGTCAGGCTGGGCCAGTGCAGCACAGCCACGAGTTGGGACCATCAGGAGCAGGTGGGCACTGCTGGGTGGGAGCAGGATGAGCTGGGAAGAAAGGAGGAATCAGGGATTTCAGGCTTCTCTCTGTGTAGGGTATGGCTCGGAGCCGGACAATTGGATCTGGAGATGCAGGTCCCCCAGCGCTGCTGTCTGAGTCATTTTGCTGACCCAAGGCAGCTAAAAATAGAGGCAAGTAGATAAAACATTGCCCTCTCTCCTGACAAACCACATTAGTAACTAAGTATGGCCTCAGAGAACCAGATTAGCGTGGCACAGCTGGATCCTCCACAGCTTGCCTGATGCTCATCCTGTGGCCAAGGGACTCCATGACACTGCTCTGCCTTATCCACATTTCAGGAATCTCCTCTGACAGCCTTCCCCTTGCTGAGACACAGAAGAACTATTTCTTTTCTACCTGCTGCTTTATTTGCATCTAAGGCATAAGGGTACCCTTGGGATTCCTAGCCCTTCACCATCTTGAAATGCATCTAATAGTTTTAGAGGGGGAGTTAGGCAGAAGATGGAGTTTCTTTAAGATAATAAATTTGACCCCTGCCCATTTCCTGCCTCCCCATGGATGAATGATCATAGGAAAACACATCGCCAGGATGTTTCCAGCATCCTTCTCAACCCCACATTTATCAGGGTTAAGTGAGACCCCAGCACAGCTCTTGGTCACTGAGCCTAGAGAGGATGGACAGGTAATTTATAGCAACCTGACCCCTTTTGCCCCAGACTTTGCCCTTCACTCTCGAGAGAGCACAGGGCTCTTCACTGCCTGGCTGCAGGAATGGGGAAGCTGCCCCAGACTTAAGGGGCTCCTGAGCCTCACCAAAAGCCAACAAGAAAACCTCCTCATGCTGTTTTTGCCAGGCTCATAAACTGGCCTCTGCCGGATCCTCCAGCCTCATTCCTTGCTCTCTCAAATTATGCACCTCTTCTTTACTCCTCACTCTTTCTACTCCTCCTGGGTCTCCTCCTCCAGTCCAGATCTCGTCCGTTTCCCATGGAGAGAGTCGCAGAGTCACTGCTGCCAGAGGGGGGATTTCAAACCTTCTTCTGTGATGTGTCTCACCTCCAGTCCTTGGCCTTGCCTAAACTTTCCCAGCCCTTTCTTGTGGCTAGGAAGAGAGCTCTTCTTAGGATGCATCATCAAGAGACTTGGGTAAATCTGGAATGCAGGTGCTGTTTCCAGCAATGTATGTTTCCCTGGAGCATTTGGCTGTCTCCTAATGGGAAAATTGTCTGCTAGGATGAATCCAAGAGCCCAAAGCTCTGAGCTCTTTGAAAAACATTACGCCTGAGTCTACAGTTCGAGGCAGGTAAGCAACACGGTTTGCGTTTGGGGTTTTTTGGTAGAAAAATAACCAGAGGTGCAAAGATCCTGAAGTACACAACACACCCACAGCAAAATTTTTGCTGTCTCCCAGGCTTCTTGCTGCTGCCATGATTTCCCATCTCCTTCTGTCGCAGCACAGGAATACTGCACGCAGCTGGAATACAGCTCCATGAAAGATGTTGTGGATAATATCCTCGCGCTGCACACCAGCACTCGCCAATGTGACCTTGGTTAAAATTGGAAGCCATCCCAGATCTTTCCCCTTCACTAATATATTTAGAAGCCTGTGCTGAGCCTGGCAGAGCAGCACTAACCTGCGCACTCACGGGGTGTCAGAATAAATGTGCTGTGATAGATAGCTTAGGAATTGCAAGGCTACAGCAGAGCAGCAGGCGTGGGATTGAGCTGGGCATGGGGATCCAAGAGTCATCATCTGGACCTTGGGTAAAGGCTCACAGAGGGACAAATGATAAACTGCCCATCCCAGAGGCTGCCCAGGGATGTGTGTGCTGACTCTGAGGGAGTCTAATGCACCACACTGCTGGGACTGGATCAAAGATACCTTTCAGAGCTGTACATGAGGCTCGAGGTTTTGAAGCCTTGTGAGATGAATGCCAGGATTAGCCTCCCTTGTGCACTTCCCAAATATTGCTGCTGCTAGAGTGAAATACCTTGGCAGGAGATTATTTCTCTTTCAGGAGCATGAGAGCTGGGACCAGCAAGCAGGGAGCTTGCTGGGGAAAGTCTTCCCACCCTGGCTATGCTGGAAATGCCTGATAATAGTTATGGGTTATAACACTCCAGATTATCGGGGCTCAAGGGAAACCTTCAGGTGATAGACACAAGGACTGTCACCACCTCCTAGGCAGGAGAGATAAATCTGTGTATCACCTTCCTAACCCTTGTCCAGGGAAATGCCATCAGAAGAGAGAATAGCTCCTCTCACCTAGTTCTGCAGCCCTTTCTAGTGCAATCACCCTGTAAACAGGAACACAGGAATGACAGACAGATAAACCTTGAGCAATCTGATCTAGTGGAAGGTGAGTTGATCTGAAAAGGTTCCTTCCACCCCAAACCATTCCAGGATTCTTCCAAGATGCTATGAAAATACAGAAGCTGAGAGCACCAGCACAGCTGATTGGAGAAGCTTAATGACATCCTACCACAGCTGAGAAACTCTCCTCACATATTATCTAAGCCCACAGGAAGTGCCAGGTATTTCAACCCATTAACTAGTGATCACTGACAAAAGGGATACAGGTGTAGAGCACAGACACAGAAACCACAGCTCTGCTGGTGATTGTGAACTCAGTTGTCAATTCTTTTGCCTCTCAGAGCTCAAGGAATTATCAACTGTTTTGGGTGGGAAGAGACCTTTAAAGATCAACCAGTCCAACCCTCGTGCAATGAGGAGCTAGACCAAGTTGCTCCCAAACCGGCCTCGATGTGAAATCTTTAAATCACTCAAGGTGCTGTCTCCTTGCAGAGCTTCACTGATGCCTACAAAGAACTCTACCTGTAGGCCTGACTACTTATGGAAAAGCTCTGAGGACTCCTCCATGAATAAGGTCTAGCTAGGTGATTCAGCATGACTGAGATAAATTCATTTGTAGGCCATAGGAAGTAGGTTCACAAACAGCTTTTTGTGCATGGTTATTTACTGGACTGGGCTGGTTGGAGTTGTATCTTCTGTGCTCACTAATGCTGTGTATAACAGCACAGAGCACCTCCTTGGTGTTGGTCACCAAGTGATGGAAATCAGGGGCAAGGCAGATTTTACAGCCTTGGAGAAGCACCTCAAAGCTCAAGGTGTTCAGTGTCAATGCTGGTTTTGTCCCTTGTCCCTTTCCCTAGCAGTATAATCTTCAAACCCAGATCCTTCACATGTTAGTTGCCTGTTCCTGGCTGTTTTGGAGCAGCAACCAAGCCCTCTCAGGCACCTGGAAATAGGTATCCATGCTCACCAGGTTGCTGCTGCCCAATGGCTGGTTTTATTTGGTCTTCTTGCATCTTATCATCAACATCTAACAAAGAACTTGCAGAGCTTCTGCCCCACACGGCAGATCTGTGGCTGAGCTCTGCCTTCACCAAGGCAATGCCACATCCAGCTGCAGTGAAGCAGGACTGAGACAGTGACACCAGTGATAATTTTCTTTGTAGTGACTCATTAATGAAGAGAAAAGTGCTCAGAGGTGACAAAGTTCCCATTAAGCAGCATTAGGCCTGTTTAGTTAGGTTCTAGAGATAATTGCTTTAGTGACACGTTCACATTTCTAAACTGCACAAACAATAGTTACTTTTGGCAAATGTTAAGACATTTCTCCTGGAAAAGACAAGGGAGAAAGGAACGAATATCAGCTAGAGGAAATGCAGGCACATGCATCACTGAAGAGAAAAAAATGAAGACTTCAGCTTGGAGCACATTTAAAAATAGAAAGAGGGGAAAAACATCCAGAGATCTTCTCTGCATGAGGTTGTGTTCCTGCAGGAAGAAAGGGCTGTCCGCTGTAGTCAGCCTTGCTTGGGAGTGGTTTGGTACCTCTGCTGCAGAGATAGCTCTCCTGAGCATGTTATCAGGTGTTGGAAACTCCAAGGTCACAGCTGCCAGGCCAGGCACCCTGTTAATGCCTGGTACTGACCTTGAAGGACCTTTTCAAGGCAGTCTAAACTGATGGGAGGGTTTGCTGCTGCAGTCCCACCCTTGGCCACACACCAGTCAGAGATGAGATGAGTGAGTCAGAAGCTAAATCAGTACCCCTCAAAAAAAAAAAAAAATCACTTAAACATCATGGAATCACAGAATGGGTTGTGTTGGAAGTGCCTTAAACATCATCTGTGTAGTACCGACACCCTGCCATGGGCAGAGACTCCTTCCACTATCCCAGGCTGCTCCGACCCCCATCCAACCTGGCCTGGGACACTTACAGGGATCCAGGGCAGCCACAGCTCCTCTGGGCACCCTCTGCCAGGGCCTCACCAGCATCACAGCCAGGAATTCCTTCCCAATATCCCATCTGTCTTTGCCCTCTCATAGTGGGAAGCCATTCCCCTTTGTGCTGACCTTCCAGGCCCTTGTCCAAAGTCCCTCTGCAGCTCTCTCTGAGTCCTGTTAGGCACCGGAAGGTCATTATAATGTCTCACTTTATGCCAAGCCAATCCACCAGACACTAAAGGTACTTAACATCTACCCACCTCCTACCCTACAACATCTCATGCACCTCCTGGCTTCAGGTGACCCAGATATTTCTCTGGCCTGAAGAAGGTTTTGGGCCCCAGAGAGCTTGTCTAGTTTTTCTGACTCTACCAGTTGGCCTAATAAAAGATATCATCTCTCGACAGACACACACCACTGACTTCAAGGAGACCTTGCATGTAGCTGGATCTGCCCAAGATAACCTGTCACTCCTCCAGCTTTGTGCTTATCTGTGGGAACAGGGTGTGTGCAGCAGGAGCCTCGCCTGGGTCTCTGGGTTTCCCTCCCTCTTCTGCACCTGAATGAGCTTATTGTTTGTGAGTCTTTGTCTGTTGGAGGGGAGGAAGGAGGCCTGAAATGAATTGGGTCAAACAAGTTTTTCAGCTGCGTGCAGGTTAGGAGAGGCCACAAGAAAAGAACCACAGCCCTTTGAAGTCAGGCTGCTCCTTTTCTTTTTCATGGGCTGTTTTTTAATTCTGACAGTGAGTGATACTTTCTCAGATGGAGATCAATTCACTGAACACGAGAACAAAGGCTCTATAAACACACCTCTATCTAAGGGCTCGCATTGCAGTGACATATCATTGATGGAAGGCAGGAGGCAGCTCCAGCTAAATCATGTCTACAATAAGGGCAAACCTTTTCTCCAGGGCCTCTCACTCTAAAAGATGCAGGGACTGGGCAGGAATGAGGGTATCCCCTCTCCATTCCTATCTGTCTTTAACAGATATTGGTAGCTAGGAAGAAAATTAATTTAGTGTTCCAGCTGTTGAAATGCCTTCTACTGCCTGGAGATCAGCTTTGCCATTCAGAAACAGCAGGAATTCCTGAGCTCCTTCCTACAGGACAGAGCTGCACCTACATTTCACCTCACCACCACCAGCTGAAGCTCTGGAGCTGAGGCTGCTGCTCAAGAGGACACAGACAATGCCAATCCTGCCAGAGATAGTGCAGCCAATGAGTGACAGGGAGAGGCAGCCACCACCACTGCGAACTCTCTGCCTGAACCCATGTGGCTGTGGAGGTGTTGTCCCAGGAAATTCTCTGCTTCCTTGCTTTCCTGCCTTGTGGGGATAAACTGCTGGGAACTTACGAATGGAAACGAGTATTTTCCTTTTTTGTACTTAGATGTTGAGGTAGCAAGTACTTTCAAAATGCTTGGCCATGTTGTTGACATTCAGTCCACGGAAAGATTTAAGGGCTGGAGGTCTGCAGCTGAGATACGTGTTCTTCAGGCTCCATTGCTCCCTGGGCAGAGACATGAAGAAGGACACTGTTGATCCAGAAATTCCACAGTCATTGCTCCTCATTAGTTGTGGTTTAACTTCTGTTTCCCTTTGTGTACAAAGAAGGTCCTTGGGCAGAGTCTGTGGAGCTGTGGCAGTTTCCTCTTTAACTTAAACAGTCCTAAGAGCAGGGACTTGGTTTTCTCCTTCTAGATTAATGCCTAGGCAATGAGCTGCAAACTCACATGCTCTCTCTGTCTCTCTCTCCTCACCAGTTAATTATTTTATACAAAATAGAAAAAGAAGCTGAGCAAGCCCCACTCCAGAATAACTTGCCAGGTGGCTCATCTCCTCAAAGCTGGGAAGGGGTCTCTTCATGGTCTCCTCAGGCACTTCCAGATTGATGTGCTGAACCACGGGTTCATGAGTAAAAAGGTGCAGCTTCCCCATGGAACTGTTCTGCAAGAAAGAGTGAGCTTGTGCATGAATCTGCAGGAGGGGGTGCAGCACACAGTCCTTGAAGGACAAGTGCACCTCCGTGCTCCCCATGGTCTCATCATCCCCATGGGCTCCTCATCTCCCAGACAGCTAAGATGGTCACACCTCTCAGACCAAGATAATTTGATCAGTCAAGCACACACCCAGACTTGCATACAGGATTAGATTTACCCACTGTGTTTGCTGTGAATTCTCAATCTCAGACGAAGATGGCATTAGGCTGATCTCTGAAACTCTTCCCCATGTGGTGCAGTCCAGCTTTGGCCACAAAGATCACCTCACATGGGACTGAGGGTCTCCTACAAATGTGGAGCACAAGGCTGAGCTCTCCTCTAAAGCACTTGCATCTATGCAAATGAGGCTCTGCACTCATATCTTGACACAGGCTGGAGAGCTGGCATCACAAAACTCAGATTTCTTCCAAACTGCCGCTGGGCCTCCCTATGGACATGTTGGAAATGCCAGGACACTTCCTTGGGGTTTTTAAAGAGCCTTTCTGGGATGAATAACAGAACCTGCAGAAAGGTTAGCATGAAAATAGCTGTGGAGCAAGAGCATCTGGGGGGGACGCATAGCCAGGGGTTCAGTGTCACCGATTCTGTGCAGCTGTCCTACGGCTAATGCAAAACTCTGTATTCTGAAAAGGTCAAAAAGGTAATTAAAGATACAAAAGACCAGCCCTTCCCAGTATTGAAGCAGATGCTCAGCCAAAACATTTGCCTGTAAAATTGTATTTCCTTAAGGTTTATTAACCATTAAGTGTTTTTAGGGACGGGATCACAAAGATAATGAACTGAACGACAAGTAGAGTCAGGATTCCTTCGCAAATTATTCCTGTTGGGTTAGACAAGTGTTTGAAAAGCAAAATGCTTTGCTGTGATTTTTCAAGAACAGGAGACCCTGAGCTCATCCCTGGCAGCTCTCCTCTGCTTTAACTTGCTGGTGAAGACAGGCAACCTGCTGGGTTAAGGGGAAGGTAAGCAAAGCAGGCGCGTTGGACCGGCAGCAGGATGGTTCAAAGCAAGGACTGGCTCACTTTCAGCAATGCCAGCTAAAAGAATTGCTTTTCTCCCCACCCTGACTGCTCACTACATCACCCGGAGCTTTTCAATTGTCCTAGGCAGATCACTGAACTGATCCAGGTGAAAAATAAAGAGTGAAGGGGCTTTGGCAGTGGGGGAGGGAGGTCTGGTGCCAAGAACAGTTTCAATCAAATTAAGTAAATTTTAAAATGCAGTCGTGCTAGAAAATATTATTTTTAATCTCATTTTGCCATGAGAATTATTTTTTTGTCAGCTAATTATATTTCAGTACATTTTTGCTAGTAGGAGGTATGCCATCAAAGTGGAGGTCATGGAATATCCATCACCAGAGATGAGTAATAACAAATAAGAATAACGGGCAAAAAATCACAGCAAAGCTTGTCTGGGGTATAGTGAATTAATGAGCTCAACAGTTGAGGTCCCTCCCAGCTCTGTCTTTCGATGACTCTGGGACAGCAACACATATTTTGGTCACCATGCAAATGAATACCCATTTTAAAACATAAATGTTTTGCATTATGGAACAATGGAAGTTGTATTTACCCATTTGTCTCAAATCACATAATTTAATGGACTTTAATACAGTGGACAAATGTGTTATTAATGAGTTTATTCAAATTATTCTTGTGGACCCGTGAGACCCATGCCCCAGCAAGCAGTTTGTAGGGGACCACCCTGCTTTGAAGGATGAGAGAGTCAAACAGCACAAACATGGGCTGCTCCCAGCCAGAGCTTTCAGGGATGAAGCCTAAATGTGTCAGATAAATAGAAAAGGAAACACCAGTTTCTTTTAAAACCAACTTAAATGAAGAAAGTCTTGTTGTCCATGACCCAATTGACAGATGTATGTAGTGACCACAAACAAGATTTTTAGAACTAGTGGACTTTCACACCTCATTTTTTTATCCCTGGAGGATTAACACATGCTATGTTTCTTATTTAAAGCCTACTTTGTTGTTTGTTTCAGTGGCCCATTCTCTTCAGAGCCTTGCATGAAGAAGCCATTGAGCTGAGCTAGGCAAGCAAATGGAAATGAAATAAATAGTCTCCCTACATCTGTGGAAAAGTTGGCTTCTGTCAAAAGGTGCAGCAGTTCCTCAATAAACCAGGGCTTCACCTTGAGTGTGACTGTTCCACTGCTCTGGTAATGTTTGCAAATTCAGTAATTAAGGAAATTTAGTAGAGTGTAATAAGCCTAGGACTTTCAAGAAGCTGTTACCCTTTATTTTTAAAGGTGTATGTAATTTACATACAAAAATCTGCTCTAGGTAAAAACCATTAAAAGACATCATCTTTGGTCTCCATCCTACCGCATCTCAAGTAGGAAATGGGGATTTTGTTTCTGTGTGCATGTAAGATTGAAATCCAGCAGGAGGAAATGAAGCTCTGCTCCCTGGCACAGATTCTGGGGACATGTCTCCTGGAGATTTGTGGAGCCCCTCTGGGAACGTGTGACTGAACATCCCACCACTCTCCTGTGGTACATTCATTCAGAAAACCTGGCTGAACAGAACACCTGAGAAAGTTACTGTTGAGCTGAGCAGCCCTCCCAGATCAATAAGGGTTGCATGAACACCAAGGGTTCATTTCAGGTACCTCAAGGTTGGTCTCCAATGCCATCTGAGATACTTTAGGTACTGAGACAGAGACTGGTGGGCATGACACAGGGCTCAGAGGAGATTTGTCATGGAGTGGTGGCTGAAGGCAAGGCCAAAGATGGCCTCGAACATCACACTTAACAGAAAAAGCCCTATTTTAGGCAACACACAGATCTGAGCTACAGCTATGCTCCTCTCCAGTGGTGATGGGAACGATGTGGGTCATGAGACTCCAGCTGTTGTGCCTGTTCCAATTCCCTTGCAGGGCAAACAATCCTGAAACCTGATGGTTTCCAGGGCAAAGCAGCTGGATGGAGCCCATGGAGAAGCCCCCAGGACCTCTTGACTAGGTCAGGCCTTGCCTGGTTCCTGCCTCATCCACCACCCAGACTCAGGGGCAGGGCTGCATCCAGGGCAGCAGGGGCTGGGCAGGGAGTAGGGCTGGTGCTCTTTGTTCTCTGATTGTTCCCAGATACCGTGTGAGGCATTAAAATACTTGGCATTATGAGGAACACGCACTTGTGTACGCAGAACTTGGAGCACAGAGACAGGAGTCATCCTAATCTCTGCCTTCCTCTCCTTCCCATCATGGAGAGGCCATTGCATCCACTCAGGCTAATTCATAAAAGCAAATTAAACCCGTGGGCCCCTCTTGGTTCTCAGTCCCCTTCGCACTGTACCTGCTAATGGCAGCTTATGCTACATCCAGGGAAGGCCAACAACAAGCCCATCTGAGGAACTGGCACCCAACCCTTTGTGTGGATGAGCTTAAGAGGGACTCCCAGCAGAGCTGTGCTAAGCTCCTTTTCTCCTGGAGGCAAAACCATCCTTCCCAAAGTACACTGCAGCCCATTTATCCTGGCCCAGAGCCTGGGAACAAGAGAGTATTGCTAAACTCAGACAGCCTCTTGAACTAGAGATGCTGCTCCGTGCCATTTCCCCCAAAGGCAGGTTGTGTCAACGCCTTCATTCTTAACAACCTTCCCTCCACTGGATGGCAAAAGTGTGTTTTTGGCATCTGGATGGCAGCGTTACAAAGCAAGACAATCTTCTTGCCAGGCCAAGGTAGTCAGATGCTATCTGCACTCGAGTCCACAGGGTACGCTGCAGGGCTGTGTCCAGACACCCAGTGCAGGCTTTAGATGTCAGAGGCAGGGTGCCGGGAGGAGCAGCCCAGAGCTCTAGTCAGTTTGCCCCAAGTCTCTGCAATGCCATGCTGCTGGATGGAAAATGCTCCCATGGACATCCTGGATCAGTCAGTACATCTCCATCACATACCAACTGAAAGCATCCCAGACATGCTCCTGAGGCACTCCTGTTTTCCCTCTGAAATTGCCTTTGGGATGACGGCGCAGCAACCAAACTCTGAGAAGAAACTCTCCCTGCATGGGAAGGTTGCTCAGCTCAGGAGGTGACCCAATGTTGGGGGCACAGGATCTTAGAATCATGAAATGCTTTGTCTGGGAAGAGTTAGAGCTCACCTCCTTTGACCCCCTGCCATGGGCAGGGACACGTTCCACTGTCCCAGGTTGCTCCAAGCCCCATCCAGCCTGGCCTTGGACACTCCCAGGGATCCAGGGACAGCCACAGCTGCTCTGGACACCCTGGGCCAGGGCCTGCCCACCCTCCCAGACAGCAATTCCTCATTCCCAGTATCCCATCTGTGCCTGCCCTCTGGCCCTGGGAAGCCATTCCCTGGCTGCTGTCCCTCCATGCCTTGTGCCCAGTGCCTGTGCAGCTCTCCTGGAGCCCCTGGAGGCCCTGGCAGGGGCTCTGAGGTGTCCCTGGAGCCTTCTCTTGTGCAGGGGAACAGCCCCAGCTGGGCCAGGCTGGCTCCAGAGCAGAGGGGCTCCAGCCCTGGCAGCATCTCCGTGCCCTCCTCTGCACTGGCTCCAGCAGCTCCAGGTCCTTGTGCTGTTGGAGCCAGGGCTGGGGCAGCTCTGCAGGTGGGGTCTCACCTGAGCCCAGGGGCACAGGGGCAGAATCACCTTCCGTGACCTGCAGGAATCTGTCCTTCCTTTCTCTGCCACCAAAGGAAGCATTTCTTGAGCAGCAGGGAGAAGGTGCCTGGTCTAACTCTCACAGCAGCTTTTTCATTATTATCTTTTCCTAGGCCAGCTTGTGTTGCCCCTCTCACAAGAGCCCTCCAATAGCACCTTGTTTCTGACCCCATCACAACATTCACATCTGAACCTTCTATTCTTCCTAGCTTTCCTGACTTCCTCAGTTCTTATTTCCAGTGCTGGAAGCAGCCATTCTATACTCCAGCCTTTTCAGGTCTGACTTGGAGTGTGCCTGCTGCAGACAGTCCTCAGAGAACAGAGCTGTTAATCTGTGACCGGATCTGTCAAGCACATGCAAACCATGATTTTCAGAGCTTATAACTAATTCAAAATTAAACAAACTTTCCTGGAAGTAGCAAATGGCACTTTTATGAGAGCAGGGCCAAATTGCATGCTCTTTCTTCAATAGATGGAGGCTTTTCTCTGTTATTACAATTTCATGGAATTATTTCTTTTCAAAACTGGGCAAAACACTGTGCTTTCCCCTCATTCTTGGAAATGGACATAATACTTTGGCTGAAACTTTCCAGAGAACTTCAGCCTAAGGCAGACATCTGGCATGGACTGTTTTTATTTTTTTTCCCAAACAATTAATAGCTTGACAAAACTTTTAGCTGAACTCTCAGTGCCTTGAAAGCTGGGCTCTGTTGTGCTGCTAGCTCTGGATATGCTGGGGATATTGCACTGGCTCTGTGAGTAAAGTTTTAGGGTCTTCAGCTGCAGGAAAAGGTAGGGGAGAGCACAGCCACGAGAGGGAGTGCAGTTCCTTATTTACCCTGCTGCTCCTAATCACAGCAGCCCTCCTGCTACGAGCTGTTTTTCAGCTGTGTGTGGGTCTGGTGCAGGCCTGGGGCTGTGGAGAGTCTCACACGATGAGAGCCATGGAGAAAATGACAAAGAATCACGATACACTTGTGTCACATCTCACAAAGGGCCCTCATGAAATGTCAGGCTATTTCAATACTGGGCATCTTGCTTCTGAAATAAAAAAAAAAAAAAACACCAAAAAAACCAACCAACCAAACAAAAAAACCCCACCCAAACCAACCCAGGAGATGGAAAGTTATGAGGAGATTCGAAGAGGTCTTGTTGCTGGATGTCTGTAGATTGGATCTGAAGACAAGGATGGATCCTAAAGGAGACATAGAGCACAGAGTATCTGTCCCAGCTCCTTGTAGCATCAAAGGAAGGGGGAAAAACAGTCCTTGAAAAGCCACTTGATAGCCAAAAGCAGAATTCAATCCACAACAATCCTGGCCTCCCAGAAGACACAAGAGAGATGATGGGCTAGCTCAGGGGAATCAGGACTCTATGCAGTGGTTCCCAGCCCAAGTACTTCTATGTGAATGCTGGGGTCAGTCTCCATTTTCAAGCTGAACAACTTAATGGGGTCAGAACTGAAAAGGACTTTTTCCACAGAATCACAGAATCATTTAGAGTGGAAAAGACCTTTTGTCTAGTCCAAGTGCTCCCCCAGCACTGTCACACAAGTGCCACAAGTGCCACATCTACAGGGCTTTGAAATCCCTTCAGGGATAAGGACTCCACTACTGCCCTGGGAAACTGGTGTCAATGCCTGACTACCCTTCCAGTGAAGAAATTTTCCCCAATATCCAATCTAAAATCCAATCCATGCTTCACATGGGATGTAGAGAGGATGATACAGGAGATTTATTTGCATCCAAGCAACACTGCAGTTGCTGTGTGCTCCGGGCATATTTTACACACTGAGTGCTCAGGCCAAATGTGAAACACGCCATCAGACGGACCAAGTTATTGTAACATAACACGTTACAGCCCATGAGCTGGGCTGTTAAATCCTTCCTGTACGTGCTCATGGCCTGTCTATGTGGCAGAGGAAAATGTGTCTGTTTACACGTATATGGTTTAAAGCATCTTTTACTTCCCAACAGGAGCATCTCAAGAGCTTACACAGGCCAGCAGCTTCTCAACAGGCTGGCAACTGAGGCTACAGAAGAGGTTGGGACAATGCTCTTTGCCTCACAGCTGGGGTTGTCCTCTAGAGCACAGCAGGATGGCCACAGCAGCCCAGCTGAGGGGCAGCTGAGCATGAAGCCACCATATTTCAGTTGCACTGGCTGGGGAACCCAAAGTCACTGAGCCTTGGCAGGCATGGACATGGAAATTTTGCAGGTGCTGGATTAACCACAAGAGGGGGATCACAGTGAATGCAAGAGATGCTGCAAACAGACTGGAAAACATATTGTAGCCCCAGAGTTCAAGGGTATGGGTCTCCCTGCTCTGCCTGCTTTATCTTCCATCCACAAAAACACCACCTGATAATTCACTTAAAATTACAAGTGAAGGAGAACTGCACTTTGCCTGCTGGAAAACAAAGACCATCTCTTTGTGCTAAGTATTTCAAATACAGCCTTTGAAAAATGTGTGTTTTCATTGGTCAAAGCACACACATCCTTACCCAGGTTCTTATGTCTTTACAATCAGGCCAGAAAATGAGCTTTATTCTGTTATCCCGTGACTTTTATAACTGACCTACAGTCAGACCCAGGAATATCACACACGTGACCACAAAGGATTACTGGGGACAGCAGGAACAGGCGTTAGGGCGAGGAGGACATGCTGCTGGGACTCCAGCTATCAAATAATCACCATTGGCTGTCATGGGCATTGGAAGATGTATAGAGATGCTGCACAGGCAAGCAGGATCTGTTTTTTCCCTCTCCAAGGGGTGGCACGCAGACACACTAGTCATGGCAACTGTCATCTGGGGTGCGATCTGCCAGGTTTTTAATTGGCTTGCAGATGTTGTACCCTGGCTATATATATTATTTTCACTTAAGTTTATGTCAGCAGGAACAAGACTCTACTAAATTTATCCCCTGTGCTCAAGACTAACTGCACAGGCCTTGAAGGGTATTTTTAATAGGAGGTAAACCTCATCCACAAACAGTTTCTCATTTCAGGCCTACAAATGAGATATTTTCCAGTCCAGTTTAACTCCAACCCTGCGCCTTCCTTCCACAAGCCCCAAATGACTGTTTTCTCCTGATTCTTTGGTCACTGTGTAAGTGTGATATCCCTTGGCAGAGCCTACAAAAGAGCTGGGGAGGAATACGATTCCTGCCTATTTGGCTCCTTTTAGGGTTAAAGCCAGGATGGGTTTAGTGCCTAAAGCAACATCCTTCACGCAAATGCCAGTATAACATAAATTGTGCCGGGCTCTGAGGAGAAGCAAATGTCAAAAATTAAGTTATTCTTCTGTTTGACTCACAAATCCAAGTAGCATGCAAATAAAGAGGAGCCATCTGTTCAGTCCCTGGGCCATTTGAAGTTAAGCATCCAGTGCCAGCTCCCTGTTACATCAGGTCAGCCCTGCTGGCTGGCCTCCACAGGACGTGCTCAGCCTTGCCCAGGACCGCCTGTCACCACACAGCTCTCTGTAACCCTTCATGCTTCCCCAGAGCTCAGATGGAATTCTGTCACTGCTTTTGCTTTAGAAGTCCAGAGGAAAAGAGCAGCATCCTCAGGAGGATTAATGGTCATAAAGAGTGGAGGTTTAGATTAGATATTCAGAAGAAATTCCTGACTGCGAGGGAGGTGAGACACGTGCACAAGGTTCCCAGAGAAGCTGTGGCTGCCCCTGGATCTCTGGAAGTGTCCAAGGCCAAGCTGGACAGGGCTTGGAGCAACCTGGCATAGTGGAAGGTATCCATGCCCATGGGACATGAGCTTTAAGGTCCCTCCACCCCAAAATACCCTGTAATTCTGTGATGTGGTCACATGCCAGCACTTCTGTCCTGCTGCAAAGCCAGAGAGGGCAGCTTAGGCCATTGTTGGCTGCAGATCTTGCAAGCCCAAGCAAGCTGCTGCCCTTCCTCTGTGCTGTCCTCCTCTCAGCCAAAGCAGCCTGGTTCCAGGGTCTCCAACTCCCACCTCTTGTCCAAGGACCCACCCAAACTTACAGAAACCCCAGTGTAGCTCCAGGGAACCAAAGCAGAGTCAGCTGGCTGTCAGTGCAAGGAAAGAACAGGAAGCAACAGTGAAGAAACACTCCCTGCATCCTGAGTGTCTAAATAAAGAATCCTTCCAAGCTTTGTCACTTCTTGAAGGGGCAGCTACAGACCAAAATCAGTGACAAGATTATAGAAGTACAGCAAACAACTTGCAATGTAAGAGAAGGATGATTGGATTCCTTGGCTGAATCCCTCACTGGAGCAGGAGCACCTGGATGGGCAGCTCGTGTTTAGGAAGGCTGACAATTCAGAAGCACCAAGGTGCATCTGCAATGGATGTGACAATACTAACACAGAGAATACACTTTTGGCATGCCACCTTCTTTATAAGGGAATGGCCTCTCCCCTGTTTGTGGTGGAAGTCAGGAGCAAGGCTCTTTTCTCCTGCAAGATGGAATAGGTTGCCACAGCTTGTGCTCCCAAAGTCATGGATTTCCTATCAGAGAATCACAGAATTATTCAGGCTGGAAGCAGCCTCCAAGACCATTGAGTACAACCATTCCCGAGCACTGCCAAGTCCGCCACTGACCCATGTCCCTAGGTGCCACCTCCACACAGCTTTTAAATCCCTCCAGGGACAGGGACGCCATCACAGCCCTGGGCAACTGTGCCAAACATGGAAAATCTTTTAGTGAAGAAATTTTCCCTAATACTCAATCTAAACTTCTCCTGGTGCAACTTGAGGCCATTCCCTCTGCTCCTGTCCCTGTTCCCTGGGAACAGAGCCTGACCCCCCTGGCTGTCCCCTCCTGTCAGGAGTTGTGCAGAGCCACAAGGTCCTCTCTGAGCCTACTTTTCTCCAGGCTCAGCCCTTTCCAGCTCCCTCAGCCATCCAAGTGTCTGCAGGTGGACTGAGCTGTATAATTCTCTGCTTCATGCAGGCTGGACCTAATCCAGAGTGAGAGTACCTTGATCCTGGCAAGAGCCCCATGTGTGCTTTGGTGCCACCCCTCCAGCGTCTGGACTTAGGGAAATCCCTGAAAGGGCCTTGAAGGCTTTGGGAGCTGGGATGGAGAACAGACACAGACATGCTGAAGCAATCATGACACACTTGCTGAGAGGGAGCACCAGGAGCTAACTGGAGAGCTTTTACAATGTGAGTCACTCGCCGAGCCCCATCTCATGGCATGCTAAGCAGTATGAATCAAAGACTGAAAATGCAGGGCATGTCTTGCCCTACAGAAACACCATCAACCACTTTACTTTTTAAGTAATGATTTGCTATTGATTATGTGCATGAAGATGAGGTAGCTCCCTACCTCTCCTGCCAATTTCCACACTCAATTACATTACAAGCGGGTGCCGGAGATGAGCCATTTCTAGCAGAGCTGAGTTACTGCTCTCAAGAGGGGATAAACCTGACACATCAGAAATCTGTTGGGAAATTCCTGAGAGTACTTGACCACAGACTTCCTTAAGTACAAGTGAAACAAACATGGCAGTAAGAGAGGGGTGCCCACATCTTCCTGATCCCACAAGCCAAGTCCTACAGACACAACACAGCCAGGTGTGCCCTGGAGAGCCAGAAAAGTAATGTGGTCTAGGAACGGTGTACCTTATGGTTCCCAGGTGCTGTGGGGCATTCAGGTTCAGTGATCCTTCCTGCCATGCTAAGGTGGGCCAAGAACCATGGATGACCACACCACAGGCAGGGAAGTTGTCCCACTGGATTTGAAGAGGAACATCAGGTTCTGGTAAAAAGGAACTACCAGGCATCCCAGGCAAGGTAAGAGCATGAACTGGATCCAGGATCCACTTGGAAACAGCAGGAGCAGGACTGCAAACAAGGTGACAACATGGGTATGATGCTCACCCAAGACATAGAACCCCAGGCAGGACTACAACCAAGTACCACAACAGCACGGCTCAGGAAAGTGCCCAGAGCCTAATTAGAGCCTCTGGACTAATGAGTGGTGGGTGCTAATTAGAGCCTCTGGACTAATGGGTGGAGGTGAATTTGGTCAGGGCAATTAATACCAATTAATGCACTCGGGACCCTGAAAAACAACTAAAAGCAAAGTGGAGCAGGAAAAGTTATATTTCTATTTCATCCATTTCCAATCTCATGCTGGGATCTTCCCTGGTTTCATCCCATCTCAAGTTTGTCTGTGGCTGGGCAGGAGGAGAAAACAACCACAAGCAGACACAAGCGTCACTTTCTGCCTCCTGACACCTCCATCCGAAGCTCCCATCATTCCCAGCCTCTCACCTGCTGTGCTGGTGAGTGTTTGCCAGACAAAGGCACGAGGGAATCCTTAGTACATGTCAGTCTTGTGTTGCTCACTCTCTCCAGGGTGCTTTTGGCTGCAGTGGGTTCGGACTCTTGATTCCACCTCCATGTGTTTTTGAAGGTAGAAGATGTAGAGGGAAGATCAGGCAGCAGCATCCTGTTGCTCCTATCAGTGTATTTACACAAGTTTGTTGTTTTAAGAATAGTCAGGTGCTAAGTTTGGATCTAGAGAATGAGATGAAGCTTAGCAGTGTTTCCTAGGAGGCAGAGAGGGGCAGAAAATCCCCCCTGCCCCTTATGGAGAACTTTGTAGCTGGATGTCATCTTTCCTCTGGATGAAGAAGATCCCAAATCCTGCCTCTGCTTTTTGTTAGGAGCACACATTCCTCTACCAGCAAACTCACAGCAGCTGCTCCTACTGTTCCTAATTTAAACCTCGCTTTAAATCTAAAAACATATTACTAGTGATGGATTTTGACTAAAGCTGGGGACTATTGACTAATTAAGGCACTTAGTATCAGATCCCAGTCTGGATCAGCTGTTAGCAATGGTTTTACTGGGTATTAGACCAGAGATCCCAGGCTGGATTGCTGTGCTGGGCTCCTCCACCTGAAATCAGTGGACTGCAGAACAAACTCTCAAGGAACATCCTGAAATGGTGTTTCACTGGAAACATTTGATGAGAATCCCAAAAAACAGAGTGCAAATATGCTGGAAATGTTGTAAGCACACACAGGGAGGCTCTCCCTGACTAGCTGATACTGAGGGGGAAGCCTCACTGCTCAGAGTCTAAGCTGACAATGTTCTTCTGTGACTCAGCATTGTGCTGACTGCATTCAAGGACCCAGTGGGAAAGCACGGGAGCCTGATGAACGGGGTAGGTTAGCAGATGAAATAAAAAAGCAAATTGTGATTGTTGGCTAGGTCTAACTTTAGAAATAAAAAACCAAACTAAGTCAAAATCCCAAATTTCCAAAATACTTTGCTAAAGAAAACCATCAAAAAGAAAAAAAAAGGTATCTTTTAGAATACCAGTTTTGGGACCAAGACCATTAGACTTATAAGGGGGGCTTCTTGATATCCACATTTCATGGCTTTCCTGGATTTAGGTGTGTTTTTTGTCTATTTTCCCTGCAAATCATATTTTCTTCCCTCACACAATCCTTGAAAGGCTGAGGAGTGATAAAGGATCACCCACAGGTTTTGTCAGGTTGGCTTGAGGGATGATTGTCTAACAAAACACAGGGCACCCAGCAGCACCTGAAGCTTGGGATCCACATGAACACAGAAACCACACACATCAGGAAGCTTTCTTTATCACTGGAGAACACAGTGAGAGTGAGGCAGTTAGGAAGGGGATGTAGAGAGGATCCAGAGCTGCAGGATCTCTGTGCTCCACTCCACCAAGCCCTTGCTGGAACTGGGCTGGGGATTTCACAGCAGGATAACCATGCTGGAGTATCACTCTGCTCCATGTATTGGCTTTTTTTTTTTTTTTTTTTTTTTTTTTTTTTTTTTAAATCTCCGTGCTAGGGTTTATTAATCTGGAATCATCAAACAGTGTCAGACGTAAGAAGCCTGGCCATGGGAACCTCTGACGATTAACAAGCTCAAGAGCCTAAGCTCACCTTGCGAGGTGAGACCCGGGGTGAATCCAGGCTGGGGATAAAGAGTAGCTCTGGGAGAAGGACTTGAAGATGCTAGTGGTGAGGCCCTGGCACAGGTTGTCCAGAGAAACTGTGACTGCCCCTGCATCCCTGAAGTGTCCAGGGCCAGAACGGACGGGTCTTGAAGCTGGTCCAGTGGAAGGTGTGCCTGCCCATAGCAGGAAGTGTGAGCGGATGCTCTCTCGGGCCCGCTCCCACCCGTCTCGGCGATCCCACCCCTCAAGTCCCCTCAGACACGCAACCCGAGGGCAGCGGGAGGCGCTCTGACCCCGGGGCGGCGCCTCCGCCGCGCTCCCCTCAGGCGGTCCCGCCTCCCGCGCGCTTCCATTGGCAGCTCCTCTCCGCCGCGCGCTCCCATTGGCCGCGCCGCCCGCCCGTCCGCCGCGGTTTGTTTGGTCGCGTGGACCTGTCAAGCCCGGCGGGGGGGGGGGCGGGGGGGTGACAGCGAGACAGAGACGGAGAGCGAGAAGGGTGGGGCGCCCCCCCCCCGGCGGTCCCACGTGGCAGCGCCCGGCGCCCCGACGGGGCGGGCAGGACCCCCCCCCCCCCCCGCGTCCCGTGTGGCCCCCCCGGCGCGGGGCCAGCGACATCCGGGCCCTTGGCTCGCCACAGCCGCCGAGCCGCCCGAGCCGCGGGCCAGCGCCGCCGGACGGGGCGGGTGGTGCCGCGGTGCCCGGCGCGGTGCTGTGTCCGTCGCCATCCGCTGCCACTGCCCCCTTCGAGGTGCGCGGAGCTGCCCCGCCCCGCCCCGTCCCGTCCCGTCCCGTCCTACGGCGGGGGCGATGCTCCTCTCGCTGCGCTGCCCGCGGATCCCTCCCTGCTGATTGGTTTTAGACGGTAAGTTCTGGTTTTATGTATTTATTAATTTATTTATTTTCTGTCTTGTTTGCTGTTTTAAAATAATGCTCTGTTTCCTCCCTACCGGAATTGCCGGGTGGGAAGCTGCCTTCACCGACGGGGGTGGACCGGGGGGTCCCTCCATCCCCAGCCCCGCCAGGACCCTCCTGCGGGGGGAGGCGGCGGCGGCAGCCCCCCCTCCATCTCCCCTCCCCTGCCGTCCCTCCCTCCGTCCCTCCCGGTGCCAGGGGACCCTGCCCGGTCCTCCCGCTGGGTCCCCGAGCTGCGGCAGCATCACGCAGAGGCAGCGCTGCTGTCACCGGCGCTCCTGGCTCCCAGGTCGGACATTCCCCCGTTCTTCTTCTCCAGCGGTAGTTAGTTTTTATTGATAAATTGTTTTATTTTTTCCTGATTAATTACTGTTAGTAATTTTTATTATTATCCCCTGGATCGTGGCAAAACTTTCGCCCGAGTTCCTGCTGCCCGCGGGGGCTCGCGGTGCTGCCGGTGCGGTCCCGCTCCGCGCAGCGCTCCCTGACGTTTGGGATCAACTTACAGGATCGGCTTTTCCTTGCGCTGGAGGACGGGATGCGCGGGGTGATCCCGAACCGTCCCGTCCTACCTCATCCCATCCTTTCTCCTCTGCACCTCGCAGCGGGACAGGGACCCGACGGCTCGGGATCCCCCTGTTGCTGGGAAGCCCTCTGTGCGTTTTTAGCCCGGTTTTGACCCAGCTGCTGCCTGTGCCTGTGAGAGCTGGGAGGCGGCTGTGGCTCCTGTCCAGGGTGACAGCTCGGGCGAGGCGCTGTCCCCGCTGATGCTGGAGAGCCTCACGCTGTGTCACCGTGTTTCTTAGGTTTGCCCGGCGCGGGATCATCCCCCGGACAGCCCCGCATCCCGGCGGCAGCACCGAGTCTCGGCGATGCGGTACGTCTGCTGCTGCGGGCAGGAGCGGCGCTTCCCGGAGTAGGGGGAGGCTGGCTGCGTGCCCCGGGCTGTGGGATTCAGGGACAGGTGGGCCTGGAGGAGGGTGTCCCTGGGATGGGCACAGCCCGGGTGTGGGGAGGGTGGGGCGAGCATGCCGGGGAGAGGCATGGTGTGGGGTGAGCATCTCTGGGATGAGCTGAACCCAGATTTGGGGAGTGTGGGGTGATCATTTTTGGGATATGCTTAGTCTGGTGTGATCATCCCTGGGATGTGCTCAGTGTGGGGTGACCATCCCTGGGATGTGCTCAGTGTGGGGTGATCATCTCTAGGATGTGCTCAGTGTGGGATGGGGACTGTGGGGTGGTGATCCCTGGGATATGCTCAATGTAGGGTGACCATTCCTGGGATGTGCTCAGCCCCAGTGTGGGGAGTGTGGGGTGAAGATTCCTGGGATGTGCTCAGTGTGGGGTGATGGTCTCTGGGCTGTCCCTGGGTGTGCTGTGAGCATCCCTGGGATGTCCTCAGTCCTGTCAGGCTTGGAGCATCCCAGCTGGCATGGGTGCTTTTCCAGCTCCCTTGCTGTGGCAGCAGCCGTGGTATCCCCAAATGTCCCCTCTGTCTCCTGGCTGCACACGCTGTGCAGCAGGAGAGGGAGCTCACACCCAGTGGGCTAAACAGGAGGGGGTCAGGGTCTCTGCACGGGGTCCTGGGAGCCCCCCTGCCCGCTGAAGGAGGGGAACCCCCTTCCTCTGAGCCCCCCTTTCCGCCAGCCCTCGCCGCAGCTCCGGCGCTGAATTTCCTCCGAGCCCTCCTGCCCATATTGTGCTATTGATTGCTGAGCTGAACTTCCTCCCGAAATCATTAAAGCTTAAAAAATTGATGGCACAATAGAGCCCTTTATTAGCCACATAACTTTTCTTGCTTTCTTCCTTTCTTCTTAGGGTTTTTGTTTTTTTTTTAATCAACACAAAAGGGCAGAGCCTGAGCTCAGATTTGTGTCCTGTGTCCCTGGGAGAGCTGGGCAGCGTGCCCTCCTCCACCCCAGCTACCCATCAGCACAGCCGTGCCTGGCTATTTATTAGGAAAAATGGCAAAGATGGAATCGATGCGTGCAGGTCTTCTTTTTCTTTTCTCCTTTAATCCTAGCCTCCTCTCTTTGCAGCCTACAGATAGGTCTATCTATTTGTGCTCTTGTAAATAAAAATATTTGAGTGGGGACTGTAATATTTTATTCCCTGTCATGTCTATCCTTCGGTCTAATGACGGCTGAGTTCTTGCTTGGTATTAACTTACCATTTTAGTAACAGTTGAGTTTTCCTGAAGGAAATCCCTCTGGGCTGGCCATTACTGTGTCATTGTATAACACAGCAGAAAGATGGATTACCTGGATGGATCTCCTCCAGCGTGACTTCACCAAGTGACAGGCTTCAGCTAATTTATCCCCGCTCCCGTTGCAATTGTTGGGATGGGGTTTATAGCTTCCAGGAAATATTTGCAGAGTCTCCGGGTGTGCAATTGTAAATACAGGCACTGATTTGCCAGGTGGGACTGCTGGCAGCATCCTGCTTCATTGTGAAGCCCCAGCTCCTGGAGTCAAGTTAACCCCTATGAGTTCTTCAGTGGGGAAATAAAAAGTTTTTACTTTTTCTGGTTATTCAGAGAGGTTTTAAGATGTGCTTGGGCGCATTTGAGTAGAGGCAAGAGAAAGAGGCAGGAAAAAAAGTACATTTATATGTGTGAGTGTGTTCAGGTGTAAAATAAATCTCATGATTTCGAAGCCAATATAGCATTTTGTTGAAGGATCCCTCAGCAGTCCTGTGCTGAAGCAGGGATTGAAAGTCATGTGGAGGGGACACTGCCTGGCTGCGTGGCCTTGGGCCAGTCATTTATCTTCTCTGCTGCAGTGTCAGTATCTCAGGAGCGTGGCAGCCTGTGCTGGCCCATTTTCTGCTAGCCCTGTCTCAGTGCTGCACATTGTCCCTCTCCTCCTCACCACAGCTTTCATGAGGCACCCTGTTAGTTTCAATGCTCTTCATCAGGCTGGAGACACCTGAATGCCAGGTGTCCCTCCCAAAATGCTTCCCTGCTAGGACAGGAGCAATGGGTTCATCCCTCTGTGCTGCCTGCTTGTCAGGAAGAAATCAGATTTGTTCTGTGCAATGCCATCCTCCCTGTGTGCCCCCAGTTTGTCATCCCTGCAGAATATGGCGTGCTGCTGCCGAAAATGATGAAGCTGTAGAACAAGAATAGATCAGAGGGGTTTGTGTTTGCAGATGACGCTGAGCTGAGTGTGGTTGACGTGCCTGAGTGATGGGATGCCATCCACAGGGACCTGGACAAGCTCGAGAAGTGGGCCCAAAGGAGCCTCGTGAGCAGTGCCATCTTCAACTAGACCTGGTTGCTCCAAGCCCCATCCAGCCTGGCCTTGGACACTCCCAGGGATCCAGGGACAGCCACAGCTGCTCTGGACACCCTGGGACAGGGCCTGCCCACCCTCCCAGCCAGCAATTCCTCATTCCCAAGATCCCATCTGTGCCTGCCCTCTGGCCCTGGGAAGCCATTCCCTGGCTGCTGTCCCTCCATGCCTTGTGCCCAGTGCCTGTGCAGCTCTCCTGGAGCCCCTGGAGGCCCTGGCAGGGGCTCTGAGGTGTCCCTGGAGCCTTCTCTTGTGCAGGGGAACAGCCCCAGCTGTGCCAGGCTGGCTCCAGAGCAGAGGGGCTCCATCCCTGGCAGCATCTCCGTGCCCTCCTCTGCACTGGCTCCAGCAGCTCCAGGTCCTTCATACACTGAGGATTCCCAAGCTTGACTCTGGGTGGGGTCTCACCAGAGAGGAGCAGATGCAATTAAAATTTGAAAAAAAAATTGAAAAGGGCTGAGAGTGCCTAGACTGGGGCTTTGCCATTATCAAAATCAGGTGCCTGGAGACAAATTTGGGATCTAAGTCTCTGTGAAGCCCTTCTCCTTCCCGGCTTGCCCAGGGCATCCCTGTAGTCCCAGCCTCTGTCCCATTGCAGTGGCATATTCTCCTCAGCAGTCAGGACTTTCTGTTCTGTTCTCTTCTCTTCTCTTGCCACGCTTTAGAAGCTTATACAATTTTTTTGGCGCTTTTCCCTGAAGTCATTATTCTGGGTAACATGGCTTGTTTGTTTATGCTTTTTGGTTTTAATCATACTTCTTTTTTTTTTTTTTTATAATTTATTTATTGTGTCTGAAAAGCTTCAGGGCTTCCTTTCTACTCCGTCACTCCCAGATGGTGGCCTATTAAAAAAACAAGGAAATATTAGAATAAAAACGGAAATAGTTTGGTTCTGTTATGAATGAAGTTTGGCTTTTCCAGAGTGGGTTTGGGAGAGAAAAAGAAGGGCAGAGAAGGAAGTATCAGGTGTTTTCAGCGGGAAAAGTGTCTCCTGCCCTGTATTTTCAGCTCTGCTGAGTCTGTGCCACTCTTTTTACAGCACTCCTATGAAAAGGGATCCGGGTCTTGCTTTGCCTTTTATCTCACCATGACCAGCTCAAAGAAACAACAGCCACTCTTCTCATTAATCTGTTTCATTTTTTTAATAAGACATTCGTTCTCCATTACTGTCACTGGGGGGTGCCTTGCTTATTTACACAACCTGGTTGGTTGAAAAGTCTTTGCATTTGGGTTTTTTGGAGGATCAAGAAGCAGGTGGATGGGGAGTGGTGGTCCTTGTCAGCCTGCTGGCTCCTTCTCCAGCAGTTCTCCAGTACCAAAGGGGGATGCTCCAAGAACAGGGCTCAGAAGAAAGAACTAAAAGGGTGGAGCGGCACTGCCACCTTGTCCATGTGGCAAGGACAACCAGGAGCCATCTCTGCTGCTGTTGCAGACTGTGGTGCAATTCCGAGGGAGCAGCACAGGGATACTGGCACACCTCCTTTGTGCCTTGGAGGTCCTGCCCATCCTGGTGACACTTTTGCAGGTGTGGCTCGGCGTGGCAGCAGCTTGGTGGATGTCCACATGCCAGTGCCTCATGGGATGAACATCTGGCACAGACACGGGAGGTGGCACAGGTGGCTGGCATGAGCTGGCCCACGTCCCCAGGGGTGCTGCTGGACCACGTCAGCCTGCTTCTGGACATGGTGCTGGCTTCACCAGGGAGAGGGCAGGGCCACACCTTGCCAGGCCAGAGCTGGTGTGTTGCTAATCCAGCTGCTGTGCTGCTCCCCAGCAGCAGCAGGGCTTGCACACTGCCTCGGGGTGCCTTTGGAGCAGAGGAGAGCTTTGGGCTGATAGCATCTCATCCTGCTGGTCCATACAAACCAGCGCTGGGGCAAGTGTTTATTGCTCCTGTAGGAAAGCAGGTCTCCAGGGCAGCTAGGGAGGCTGTCACAGCTAGGACAAACCACAGGGACAAGATGAGATAGCCGCAAGTTTAAATTGAGGCTATCTCATCTTGTCCCTGTGGTTTGTCCTAGCTGTGACGGCAGCAGGGCAGTTTAAATTCCTTATTAGTGAAAATTTCTTCATAGAAAGTTGGCAGATGTTGACATGGTCTGCCCAGGGCAGTGGTGGAGTCCCCATCCCTGGAGGGATTTAGAAGCCATGTGGATTTGGCACCTGAGACAATGGTTTGGTGTTGGGCTTGCCAGTGCTGGAGGAACATTATGACTCAATTTTAGAGAGCTTTTGCCATCTTAAAAAAGGAATTCTGTGGTTCTTTGATCTGGGACTGGCTTTGCAGAGGCCTGAGCTGCTGGCCTGTAGTTCCTCATGGTCTAGGTGTTTTGGTGGCACACACACCTCTGTTTGAAAGAGGACATGGTGGCCCCGTGTTGTGCTACAGGTGGGGCTTCTGTGCCTCTTCTGGTTAAATACTTAGACTGGTGCTCTGTACATCAGATCTTGCTTTGTTTTGCTGGTGTTTTCCTAGGGATTTGAGGACACTCTCTGGCTTTACAACCATTCCCCACCAACACCAGCCAGGATACTTCCTGTTCTCCTGTGTGATCTACAGAGCTGCTGTTGTCTCCTGCTGCTGCTGTCAGGCTGCATATTGATGGCACAGCCTCAGTCATGGTTGGCACCTGAATGAATTACAGCAATACAAATAAATAAGAGAAGAAATAGTATTTGTGAGAGCAATGGGTTGAAGATCTAACATTTATGCAGCACCATTTATCAGAAATGACACACAAATGCTCTGTAAACTCTCACATGCACATAAAATGCTGCACTCAGGCTTCAGGGTACCGTCAGCTGTTTAATAACAAAGCTGCACCATGGTTCAGGACCCTAAATGCAAAATTACTTATTCTGCTTCTAGCTGCAGGGAAAATTTGAGTCCACAGATAACGTGAAGCCTATTGGAAACTCTTGGACACCCCTGTGGACATAACATGGGCATTTTATTTGTGTCTTTCAGTGGGGAAATCAGCAGCTCTACGGCTTATCTGAAAGTCGTTGCCTTTACCAGCTAAGAGAAATGGTCTCCTTTGGGCTGTTGGGTGCATGGTGCTATAGAAAGATATATAATGGTTTGGGCTGCAAGGGACCTTAAAGCCCATCCAGTCCCACCCCGTGCCATGGGCAGGGACACCTTCCACTGGCTCAGGTTGCTCCTAGCCCCATCCAGCCTGGCCTTGGACACTCCCAGGGATCCAGGGACAGCCACAGCTGCTCTGGACACCCTGGGACAGGGCCTGCCCACCCTCCCAGCCAGCAATTCCTCATTCCCAAGATCCCATCTGTGCCTGCCCTCTGGCCCTGGGAAGCCATTCCCTGGCTGCTGTCCCTCCATGCCTTGTGCCCAGTGCCTGTGCAGCTCTCCTGGAGCCCCTGGAGGCCCTGGCAGGGGCTCTGAGGTGTCTCTGGAGCCTTCTCTTGTGCAGGGGAACAGCCCCAGCTGGGCCAGGCTGGCTCCAGAGCAGAGGGGCTCCATCCCTGGCAGCATCTCCGTGCCCTCCTCTGCCCTGGCTCCAGCAGCTCCAGGTCCTTCCTGTGCTGGGGACCCCAGTACTGGGGAGAGATATACCCCAGCTCTGCAGGTGAGATATTTCCTGAGCAGAGCAGAAAGGGCAGAATTTTCTCCCTTGCCCTACCAGTCCAGCCCTAAGTAGCCTTATGAGTTACTGATTGACTGAGAAAAAAACTGAAGAAAAGTGAAAAGTGAAGCCTCTCAGCCTGCTGTTGCTGGTTTTTGCAGACCTTCTGTCTAATGAGCACAATATCTACCGGTCTGCAAGGTGGCCTTTGCCCTGTGGGACCTCTTGGACTCTGTTCTTGGTGGCAGGAGCCTTTCCAGTGCTGTGGGAGCCCTCTCATTGCATCATGTTTAAGAGCACACATCAGAGGAGGAGGTTGGGAGGGAGGAGAAAAGTTTACTTCTTGCCCCCCACCACCCCCCTCCACTTTTTCTTTTCCATTTTAATAAGGAAATCCTATTTTTGCATATTTGTTTGCTCCAGCCTTCTCCTTTCTCCAGGCTTTGTCTAGTGTGAGACCTGAAGATTTGCATGCGTGATCCAGTCTGATGGTAGTAACCAAATCAGCCTTAGCAAATGTAGGGACCTCAAGCTAACTGGCAGGAGATGAACTCCATGACTGCCACGGAGATGAGCCCTTCTGTAGAGCCTGTTGTGCCTTGGCACAGGGGCACGAGTCAGGAGCCACTGGCAAGTTTGAAATATGGATCCCTTTGGGGCCTTTGTTTTGAGGTTGCCTTGCTCTGCGGTGAGCGCGCGATCAAAGGGAAGCCGAGAAGAGGGTGGGCAGGAGCATGGTGACCTCTGCCAGCTCAGCAGGCTGAAGTCCAGGAGATGTGAGAGAACATATTTGGGCTATTCACTGTCGCTTCTGAGCATCTAGATTGTGAATTAAACAGGGGAGAAGAGAAGTGTGACTGTTGGTAGTCACCAAGGTTGCTCAGCGGGGATTTCTGGCCAGCGCTGTTACTGGTCAGCCTGGCCTTTGTGAGCTGTCCTCTTCTTTGGATGTTTCCACTTCGGAATTTCTTTTTAGGGCTGGAATTCCATACTGGTGACCTTGATCTTCTCTCCATCCCAAAGGTACCAAGCATTGTGATAATTTGGGCTGTCCTGTGCTGGGCCAGGTGAGGGGTTTTGATGGTCCTTGTGGGTCTTCCCAGGTCAGGGTATTCATTCTGTTCTTCTGTGACTGGTGCAGGGCTGGTGCTGGCTGGTGCCTTGGATTAATTAAATTAATGTCTGATATGCAGTTGTTTGTTTTCCCCACAAGAAGATAAACACTTCTTGGGCAACCTGATCAGAAGCACAGAGTTGCCATGTGAATTGTAAGCAGCAGAGTTTCTTTTAACTGTTTAAAAACTATTAGGCTGTAAAATGAGCCTAACATAACATGTAATTAATACTGCAGTGTGTTAATTTCCCATGTTCAGGTTTTAAGGTTAAAGTGACCTGGGACAGACAGGCTTCACTAGACAAACATGGACATGTAAATTAATGGTATCAGGTCAGAAATGACCCATTTTAGGGTTCCTCTTCGCATCACTCTTCCAAATATGAAAAAGAGTCTTAGCTTAATTTTGTGATGCTGATGCAACTTGAGTATCCCATTTAAGCAGATTTGTCTGTACATGTATGTACATACTCCTGTAGCACAGTCTGTGTTGTGTTTTGATGCCTTTTTTAAGGTCTTCTGTAGAATGGTTTGGGTTGGCAGGATTCTCAAAGCTCATCCAGTACACCTTCCACTGTCCCAGGCTGCTCCAAGCCTTGTCCAGCCTGGCCTTGGAAACTTCCAGGGGTAGGGCAGCCACAGCTTCTCTGGAAAACCTGTGCCAGGGCCTCCCCACCCTCACAGGGAAGGATTTCTTTGTAACATCTAATCTAAATTTAAAACTCTGACTTTAAAACCTATCTCAACATGCCCATGTGAAAAGTCCCTTTCCATCTTTTTTATAAGCTCCCTTTAAATATTGAAAGGAACATATCTGTGGGTCTTCAGGAGGAACAGAGGAGCAGATCATTTTACCTCCTCTCAAATAGTCTAAAAATGGGGTGCTATGTGTAGCACAGCTGAAAGCAGTGATTTTTTTTTTTTTTGGGTCACCTCGACTGGGAACCTGGTATGCTTGAAAACTATAAAATAAAAAGTTCTCCAAATTTTCCACAACTGCAATTCCCCCATGTTATTTTCACATGTTGCAACAATTTGTACTTTAAAGGCACCATTTTAGCAAAGCTTAATATTGCCTCTCCTGCGTTTTAGACTTGCATAGTTGTGCAAGAGATAATTGCCTGTTTAGGAGACAAAAAAGCTAATTTTGCCTCAGGCCCTGTACTTTTTCGTAACAAATTTGGTCCTTGTTGGGAAGCAGCTTGCAAGTGGTGACAGTGTGGATGAGTCTGGAGGAGCACAAATGGGTGGATAATCTGCAGGTGTGGTTCAAAAAAAAAAAAAAAAACAACCAAACCCCAGCCCACAAACCATTTTTTTCTGCCACACTGAATACTGGTGAACACCTTCACCGTTTCCTTTCACCCTCTGCTTCATCTGGTGCGGGGGAGCTGCTGGGGATGAGGACATCTCTGGGGGTTTTGGCAGCCGCCCTGGTGGGTTTGGCTGGAGGTGTGCGCCCTCAGTGTATTTGTGTGTTTGCATCTCTTTTGCTCTTACACCATTTTTACTGGTATTAGGGGGTGTTTTTAAGTGGTTTCCAATATGCAGACATTCAGACAGTGCGCCCTGAGGCTGGCGGCTCCTTCCAGTGCTTCCCCAGGGCTCCCCACACCGCACTGGCCCCCGGGCTGGTGGTGCCTGGGGTGCCTGGGCTGACTAAGGAGTGTCTGGTGACTCATGTCCTGGGGACACCCAGGTGATTGAGATGACCCAGAGGGGTAAATCTTCCTTTCTACTGCCATGCTTCATGCTCGGGGTTGTCCTCTCCCGCTCGCCTATCTCCAGTGTCTCCATCATTCTGACCTTGTTCTGTGGGGCTTCCTCAGGGTCCCTCGCCAGGATGATCCTTTCCCCACCTTCCTGTGGGCTCTCCTCCTCCCTCCCCAGAGGCAGAGCTCTCTGTCCAGCCCCGTCCAGGTCAGGTCCTTCATCAGCTGAGCAAGAGGAGGCTCTGCTGCAGGCAAGGCAGGTTGGCTGGCCAGCCACACCGATTGGTTATCAATAGTAATTAATTAAGAATGTAACAAGGTCGTGTATCTGCATGGAGCAGCTTTTCTCTGGATGAGGAACGGATGCTGATGAGGAGATTGGGATAGGTGGCTGCTGCATGGCTGGGCTTGGGAAGGGGCTGTGCTGGTGCTGCCACTGGACCGTGGTCAGGTTTTGTCACTATCATACTTTGCAAAAAATCCTCTTGCCCAGGATTCTTCTCCTGGGAAGCTGAGAAGCCTTAGAAGAAAAAGGAAAACAATATGATCTCATTCTCTTCTCCTGTGTTTTGCTTCTTTGGAATGGGGTTTGAAAATTGCTTATCCAACAGGTGGTTGTTTCATGGGTTTCATGTGAATTGTTTTAACTTAATGACCAATCCCAATCCAGCTGTATCAGGACTCTGAAAAGAGAGTAACGAGTTTTTCATTATTATCCTTTAGCCTTCTGTAAGTATCCTTTCTCTATTCTTTAGTATAGCTTTAGTATAGCATTCTTTAATATAATATCATATAATAAAATAATCAATTAGCCTTCTAAAAACATGGAGTCAGATTCATCTTTCCTCTCCACAATGGGGGACCCCAGAAATACCTCAATGGTTTGCTCTTCCTCAGAGCTGGAGGTGCTCAAGATGAGTCTTCATGAAGGGCAAAAGGAAAAGAGAATCCTCCTCAGACCAGACTGAGCACTGCCCCGTGAGTGAGGTTTGCAGCCCTTCTTGTTCAAGACTGATCCATGTAGAAGTGGCAGATTTCACTACTTGTTTAGGCTGTTCCTCACCCAGGTGTACTCGGCAAGGTGACCTCCAGCTGGCTGGTGTGATGTCAGCTGAGACACCTGCACCATTTCTGGCCCTTTTCTGCCTCTTTTTGTTTGCAAAAGGGCTGTAGCTCACTGGGGCTCACTCAGACCTGACAAGGCACTGAAATCCCCAAGCCATGTGCTTGCCCCCTGCCCATCCTCTTTGCTGGTAGCAGTGGTGGTACTGCACATTAACCCTACAGAAATTAATTTAATGTGAAAAAGCCAGACTATTTCCATCAACCAACTCACTGTCCAGCTTTGCAAGGCCCACTGTCCTCCACCTGATACTAAACTAAGGATGGGGTGAAGAGCTGGTTTTTTTGTTGTTGTTGTTTTGACTTCAAAGATTTGAAGTTGTTCGTTAAAAGAGGAATAAAAGGGGAAGCACTGAGTTTTCCTTAAAGAGGTAAAAACTTGGCATGCAGAAGAAGAAAAGTATGACCTGGATATATCTGCTGCAATAGCTAATTTTGGGGTGTTTTTGTTGTTTACAACTTCTAGCACCAACCAGCTGTGGTGTGGACAGAAGGTTTTATAGCTCCTGTAGTCAAAGAAGTACTGGTGTCTGTGAGAGAGCTGGGCTGAAGGGCTGCTGTGATGATTTATACTAGCGGAAGGTGGAGGGCATGGACACCTTCCACTGTCCCAGGGTGCTCCAAGCCCCATCCAACCTGGCCTGGGACACTTCCAGGGATCCAGGAGCAGCCGCAGCTGCTCTGGGAAACCTGTGCCAGGGCCTCCCCACCCTCCCTCTAGGGAGGCATTTCTTTCTAGTATTGACCTTTTGATGTGCTCATGTGATGCAGAGGGAGAACTTGTGTCTGTGGACAGTTGTTTAGTTTGGGTTCCTCTGGGGTTTTTGTTTTTAATGAGATGCACCATCCTTATGGGTGTGTACAATAAAGATTTTTGTCCCTTTCAGGGTGTGCTTCTTCATTTTTCTGAAAATGGATTTGTGCCTTGCTTGTTTTCACTATGCTTGAAGTGAGGAGTGAGAGGTGGCCCAGATGCAGGGAGAGTTTTGGCTGAGTAATAAAGTGTCAGTTCTGGTCCTTTTACAAAGGAAGACACAATAGGTGAGATATCAAAACACTGGGAAAAAGTGAAGAGATTGAAAAAAAAATCATGTGATATGATGGGGTGAAGCTTCAGAAGTTGTTTGGGCATTTGGGAGATGGTTCATGAGCTGCAGGTGAAGGATCTGACCCTAGGACAAGTCTCAGTTATGTGGAAGGAGGAGACAAGTCTTTGGGGATAGGATTATCCCAGTGATGGATGCTGGGGAAATCCCACAGCTGTTGTGAAGGAGGGAGCACTAATGTGGGAGCAGGAGAGGTGAGAGTGAAGGGGTTAGAAAACACCCAAGTTTTGAGCTTAACCTTGGAAAAATGTCGCCAAAAAGTTCTTTAAGTCTTCATTTTTCCAGAGAGTGCAGCTAGGACTCTGCTGGAGACACAGCCCTTTGGGAGACAGGGTTTGGGGAGGTCACCAGTGTGGGCACCTCGGCTGGTGTGTGCTGGGTGTCACCTTACACACAGACAGGGCTGGGGGACGCTGCCTGTGCCCCCCTGCCCACGGCATTTCCCTGGCAGCTCCGGTGGGAGCAGCGGAGGCGGGTGTTGGTGTTCCTGCACCTGGGCTCTGCTGCCCAGCCAGACCCTGCAACGGGTGGCCTCGTGGCCGTGATTCCTAATTAAAAAGCAGGGAGAAACCTGAGGAGCATGAAAGTATAAGCCTGATGCTAAAGCAAACCAGATGCTGCTCAGATCACGATGCCCCACGGTCCACTGGAGCGAGGATGCGGAGGCAGTCACCTGTAGACTGCTTGGGGGTGGCAGCGGGGTGAGGGGAGGGAGAGCACAAGGCAGAATAATCCCTTTTTGGTTTTTCTTTTTCCTCTGGAGCGTTTTGGTCTCGCCCCTGGACAAAAGCAGGATAGTGTGGTGTGTCATTTCCTCCCCAGCAGCCATTCAGCCTGGCACCATGTGGGCTCTGCCACCCCCTCCCCTGCCCCGGGCACAGATTGCTCCTTGTTCCAGTTGTCTGTACCACCCAGGGCTTCCTTTCCAAGTTTTCTCACACCCTTTTATAGCTGTGCAGAAGAAAGCTTTAGAGTCACACAAAGGAGGAATGGAGCAGGCAGGAGGGATATCTTTAAAAACCAGGCGTGTTTCTCTGCAGAGCCACGGTGGTGCAGAAAAGCTGGGTGAGCTCTGGCAGTGCCCAGCACGAAGAACAGGTTCAGCCCTTGTCTCATAGCCAGGGGGGCAGCTGGTCGTGTGTGCTCTGTATCCCTGACTCTTTAAATGTGAAGTCAGCTCTTCACGTCCCATTATTTTTTGTTTTCAGATCCCAGTGCAGGCACAGTGACAGGCTGGGAGGATCATGTACTGAACAGGGTGAATCTGAGCTTGGGAACACTGGATGCCCTTGCTGAAGACCTGGTTGGGTGCAGTGGCCCTGATGCTCTTGGTGAAAGCACGAGCTACAGTTGTGTCTTGTACATTTTGGGGATGAGGGAGAAGACCAGCTTCTCTGTTCCTCATGCACAGAAAGAGCATTAGACTGTCCTGCTTTCTGTTTCTCATGTTTCCCTTGATCAGCAGCTCATTTCACCAAGGACCTGCCCCAGAGGCAGGACCTTTCGCCCTCGCCAGTTTGCTTAGGTGGCAATCAAACAAATGACCTGGAGGCAAGCAGCAATTCATTACAGCCCCCATTTAGCATGCAATAAAATGTGCCGTATACCTTGTCTTCTGATCAATAAGTTGTATATTATACACGAGTCAATGTGTTTACATCACAAGGAGGCCTCTCACTGCCTCCTTTCTGCTGGGCTCTCTTGGCCTGGGATGATGGATCGACGCTGGGATGGTGGGGAGGGATATTGTTAAACAGTAATTGGTTACTGAATTATTTAGCTGCACAATCCCTGTAGCAGCAACACCGCCATTCAGCGCTTAACTTGCAACTGTCTCAGCTGAGGAACAAATACAGGGCCCTGCAAGCTCAGTGGAGCCGAGGCAGAATATTTCTGTAAGACTGTGCTTTAAGAAAGAGGTTTACAGTTATTTTGACAATGTTAGCCTTATGCAGTGGGAAGTGTATGCTGATTGCTTACAGGCTGCAGCCTTTTAATTTGTAAGCTGGAAATTTCTGCTGCTCTGATAAGGAAAAAGTGATGTTGATCCATTGCAGGTTCCCCAGATTAAAGGTGAGCATCTTCCTGCACCCTCTGACAGCAGTGGTGTTAGCTAGAGATGCAGCTGAGTTGTATCGCTTGGGTTCCTGTCCTGGGTCCCTGCAAGAAGTGGGCTGAAAAGCAACCTGACTCAGCAGGCAGAAAGCCCAACCCAGATCAAATGCTGTTCTCCTCAAAACCTTGTTGCAGGGGCGTGAACACCACCAGCCCATTCCACACTTGGTTCCACAGTGGTGAGGCTCTCCTTGCACTAACCTGCATCAGAACCTCACCACACATGGTTTCCTCCTGAATTTTCAGGTTGGCAATTGCTGAAAGTCCTCTGCCTCTGAGATGCACTGAGAAAATCTTCCAGCAGATTTTGCTCCAGCACAAAACCTGCTTTTGGTTTGTGTCTCCCTGCATATTGCAGGCAGCAGAGCCAGGATGGAGGCACTGCACACTGACATCTCTTTGTACCAAGTCCCCTGTGAGTGCAGCCCTTCACTTGAAACTGTTCTATTTCCTCCCCTGCCAGGCAGTTCCTTTTTTCCCTTTGGTGCCTGTAAGAATGTAAGAGTGATGTATGTATGTAAGAATGATCTGGTGACTCTGCAGGATTTGGTTGGAATTGGCCAGAGATCTGGTGGCTTAAACTTATTTCTTCCTTGCAGGTGCTCTCAGTGTGGATGGCAAGACCCTGATTTGATGCTCTTCTCTTTTAGCTAAAAGCCCAAAGCTTTTATTTTGCTCCTGTGGGTGGATGATGAGCTGGGAGGGGTGGGGGGGAAGGAGGTGTAGGCTGTTTGTAGGGGGCTGTTGGTCGTCCCAGCTGTGCCTGGTGTTTGCCGTGGGATGGGCTGTTCCCTCACTGCTTTGTTTGAGCTAATTTGGCACTGAGGAATAGGAGGTTCCCCTAATTCAGGAGTGAGGAGTGTCATCCACGGCACACCCCAGAGCAGAAGAGGGTCTCCCTGAGCATCACCAGGGACCTGCAGCCAAAACTTTTCCATCCATCACATAGACAAAGCCATCAGTGGATGCTCTGATGACTATTCCAAGTACAATTTGATTATTGCTATTAATTTTACTAACTTGCTCCAGTGCCTGGCATATCCAGCACTGGGACAGGGCTCTGCTTTGCTGCATAGGCATGAATATTCTGCTCAAAAGTCCCAAATGCCCTTGTCCAGTCCCACAGCGGGAGGTCTGATGCTCGCCAGTCCTGCCCAGCTTTGTTTTTCCTCCCCTTCTTGCAATTCTTGTAACTCTGTGTAACCAATAGCAGTATCCAGCCCTGTGATTCAGACCTTCCCAAAGACACATCTCGGGGAAGATTAACCTCCCTAATGGAAGCTGGGCTAGAGACAGCTGCTGCTTTCAAACCCTGGTCCCAAATAAACCAGGGAGATCTGGGAGGCTTTTAACTTTCTGAGCAAGTGATGTATAAAGCTAAATAGTTACAATTAACTTCAAAGCATGAAACCGTCCAAGCAAAACAGAGCAAGCAAAAAATAACAGAAAAAAAGAAAATATTCCTTCCTAGATTTGTGTTAAAAATGAGTTGACTTTTGTGTCACATTAGCTGTGCCTTTAATATAAAGAAGTTTTTTTTTTAAATTCTGAATTGTAATGGGTAACTGATAATGAAGTTCTCCCTTTCCTTGGAGTAGTGTGGTTCTGTCACTGGAGGGAGCTGCCTGAAGCTGGTATGTTAGGAAACAGGGTTATTGTTGTGTAAATCAGTGTGAGATCACTTAATTAAACACAGCCAGGGCTTTGTGGGTCTCTGAAGACCGCAGTGGAGTGGTGGCTGAGGCAGAGGGGGTGGCAGGGCTGGTGCAGGGGATGGGCACAGAGCCTTTGGCAGTCCCTATAGATCTGTGCAGGATCTGCTGCCTAGCTGATGGAATTGGGCATGGATGGATGGATGGATGGATGGATGGATGGATGGATGGATGGATGGATGGATGGATGGATGGATGGATGGATGGATGGATGGATGGATGGATGGATGGATGGATGGATGGATGGATGGATGGATGGATGGATGGATGGATGGATGGATGGATAGATGGAGAGCATGGGAAGACCACAGGGAGCTGTAAACTTTGCCCACCTCCCCGTGTGGGTTTTTTTGGGGTGCATCCTGGACCCTGTGCATGCACCCCAAGCCTGAAGGATTTGGCTGGTGCTTCCCAGGCACGCTCCAGAGCCTGGGCTGTGCAGCCCCACTGTCTCCTTCCTGCTCGGAAATGCCGGGTGAGTTTCTTCCGAAACAAACTCCATGTTGGCAAGGCAGCCCCGTTTCTGTTTCATGCATCCTTGCCTTCAGTGTGGGGCTGGAGCTTGCATCCCAGGAAAATAATACATGTCCAGGAGGCCAAGACAAACACTGTCTGCCTGCTTTTTTTACGACCTCTTGTTGCTCCTCCCAGCCGTCACCACTATTCCCTTAATAAGGGACTTTTTGATCTCCAGAGGGAACTTCCTCACTTCTCAGGGTTAAAACCAAGGTGGCTGGCAAAGGGAAGGCCTGGAGAAACAGGGGACTCCTGCTCCCTGCAGCCCTTTGCATGGCAATGTTTTGGTTTAGAACCTCATTCTGGCTCAGAGCTGGGAATGATCAGATTTTTAACTGCCAGAGGGCAGAGTTAGGTGGAATATTGGGAGGAAATTCTTCTTTGGGTGGTGAGGCCCTGGCACAGGTTTCCCAGAGCAGCTGTGGCTGCCACTGGACCCCTGGAAATTTCCAAGGCCAGGTTGGATGGGGCTTGGAGCAACTCAGGATAGTGGAAGGTGTCCCTCCTGATGGTTGAGGTGGTGTGTAAGGTCCCTTCCAACCCAAACCATGCTGTGGCCCCGTGGAAAGGTCTGTTAGGTTTTAGTGGAAATGCAGACAGTGCATTTTGATGAGAGGTGAGATGCTCCAGGTGCCAGCCATCTCCCCCAGGACTAGCCCAGCAGCAAGTCTCATCCTGGTGACTTCAGGCACAGATGGTGGCCCCAA
Source organism: Serinus canaria (assembly GCF_022539315.1). Classification (NCBI taxonomy): domain Eukaryota; kingdom Metazoa; phylum Chordata; class Aves; order Passeriformes; family Fringillidae; genus Serinus; species Serinus canaria. The sequence continues at coordinate 74,161,729 of NC_066343.1, read as the reverse complement.
AGCCCCCAGGGCCCTGTGAAAACCCTGCCAGGAACATTGGGTGGATGCAAATGATTTCAGCCCAAATCTTGGGACTGCAGCATCAGCATTCTACTTGAAGCTCCATCTTCTGGTATCAGATGATGGAGTGGGCTGTCCACCCTGGTCAGTGGACTGAAGGGCGGAGCAGGATGAACTTATGTCTTCATGGTTTGGAGTAGAAGCTCGGAATCTTGTCTGCCATTCAGACTTAGAGGCAAAGAAGTAATTTGTTTAAGCCATGGGAATTTTTTTCGTTTGGAAACTGCCAGGGGGGTTTTGAACCTCCAGGGCTTGCAGTTCCAAGTGTGACAATTAAAAGTTTGGGGGTATTTAGTGAACTCTGCATAGCTGTTTTTCCTCTTTCATAGCTCCATCATACCTTCTAATTAATTCCCTTTAATTGCTTTTAATTTCCTTTCCTCCTTATTTCTCCTTCCGTATAACTAGTGCTGTCATCCTTTTAGTTTGCCTTTCATGTTGGAGACTCTCCATTTGATTTCGTTTCATCCACATTGTGTCTTGCAGCTATTTCATTCCTGGAAAGCTCCAGCTCCAGAGATAAAATCTAAGTGGATTCAGAGAACCTGAAAGGATCTCATGCTTCATGGCTTTCCCTTCAGTAATATGGGAGATAAACAGGATGTAATAAAGGATCTGTCCCTCCTTGGAAAAGGGCCATTTCCCGTCACCTGTATTTTTGTGGCACCGTCATGCCAGGGATGCTCTTAGTCACCAGTGGCAAGATAAAGAGGCTGCTGGTCCCTGGTGCTGGCGGGTGTCTGGGGCTGGAACGGGCCCTGGGATGACATGCCGTCTCTTGATTTACCACCACTGCTCTGCCCAGCAGCATTCCCACTGCTGGGACGTGGTCTGGCAGCCTGCTGGCAGTTCTGGTCCCTGCCTGGATGGAGGGGACACAGGGAGGGTGGCAGCACGCTGGTTTTGGCCAGATAAGGTCACGTTATTAAAATCTTGACATTTATCTTTGAGAGCTTTCAGTTTTAATGTGCACCAAGGGCGCTGTGTGTTTTGACTGAGGTACTTTCCAGCCCAGTCAAAAATAAAAAGTAGAACCTAGCAAAACCTCTTTTGTACACTCAGAAGAGTCCTGAGGGGTTGGATGTATAGGTGACTATCTGCAAAGCTCCATGTATTTGGTCAGTATTCACCATCTGAAGAGCTCCATGGAAGTTGGTCAATATTCACCTTTTGAGGAGCTGGCTGCAGGGTGGGAATTGTAGATCAAAGTTATTCTTGAGTGGGAATCAAGTTGCTTTGTCTAATCTAGCGTTTTTTTCCTGCTGCTTCTCCATTCATAATGGTATTTTAACACTGCCTGCCTTGATGTTTTTCACCCAACAGAGCTAAGTGGGGGCTTTCTCTCTTTCTTTTCCTTGGAAAAAATGACCAGCAGCATCTAGTTCTGTCTGGAGTTGGCCCAGTTTCCTGCTTTATACTGTAATGCTGGTAAAACCCTGGAGGAGTTAGCACTGGGATCATGAGGAATGTGGCTGGAACTGTCAGCTGGGGACTTTGGTAGTGGGGAAAGTTCCAGTACTCTGGCTGGAGAGTAGAAGGTAGCATGGAGCACCAAGGGCTGTCCCAGCTGCTGTGAGCTGGGGGCATGCACCTCTGTTTGGGTTGGGTTGTGGGGCAGTTCTTTAGAGCCTGCTGAAGAAACTTTGGGCTAATCAGGCTGCTGGAAGGAAGGAAACAGCTGAATTTGTGTGGAAGTTGATAGTAGAGGAAGCTGTGGGAGGAACATGATCCCAGGACTTTGAGGTGCCAAGAAGAGCAGAGCTAGAGACAAACAACTTCTGCCACCAAAAAGACTGACTCACGCTGCCTTGGAAGTTTGTAATGGATTATTTGTGTTATTTTACTGGCAGTATGAATGGCAGTAGAAGCAGTTGAGCCTTGGAGGGTCCCCAGGCAGCCCTCCCTGAGTCAGTAGACTGTCATGGTGAGTTGATGAAGCAGAAGCAGTGGGAGATACTCAGGGCTGGTCAGTGAGCTGTAGGGTCGGTTTTTTCACATTCTAGCAGCCTGAAGTCCCCTTTTAGGAGGACACAGGACTAATGAGGTTTTAGTGAAGTATTCCTTTTTGATGGGGGAGAAGTCCCACAGCTCTCTGCTCTGTCCAGGTGGGACCAAGCTGTGGGCAGGAGCTGGTGGCCTCCAGGTTAGCCCTGGGGCTGTCCCCGCTGTCTGGGAGCCTGAAACTGAAGTGGCTCTGGGCCAGGCAGTCACCAGGATGCACTATTTTGCAATAAACTGATCTGAGCACTTTGTGTCTTTGCATTTGAGTGTGAATCATCCTGGTGGGAACTGAGAGTGAGCAATCTCTGGAGATGGCAGTGGGGCAGGTTGCAGGCAGCCCCGGGCTGGGTGGCAGTTATGGGGGAGCCTCCTTGTCCCCAGCCTGTCTGGGCATGTCTTTGTGGCTGAATCTGGGGCTGAGGGACAGCAGCTGCATGCAGACTTGACTCCTGGTCCTAAGAGCAGCATCTTCTCAGATCCTTGGGGGAATTAGGGAATAATTGAATAGTTAGGATTGGAAGATCATCTTCTCCAACCCACTGCAATGAGGAGAAATGTCTTGAAAAAGACCAGGTTGCTCAGAGCCCCACCCAGCCTGACCTTGAACACTTCCAGGGATGGAGCAGCCACAACTTCTTTGGACAACCTGTGCCAGAGCCTCACCATCCTCAGTGTAAAAATTCCATCCTTCTACCTAGTTGAAACTTACCTTCTCTAAATTTAAAATCATCATTGCAATAGGCCCTGCTACAAGGTTTGTCCCCATCTTTCTTAGAAACCTCTTTTAGCTACTGGCAGGTGCCCTAAGGGAGAAAAAGAGTCTCTCTTTTCCAGGTGAACACCCCCAGCCTGGCTCCAGAGCTGGGGGGCTCCAGCCCTTGGAGCATCTCTGTGCATCATCAGGTCCATGCATCAGGAGTTGTAGATCCTTCTCCAGGGTGTGATGAGGAGATGCATAAAAATGCTCTTTGGCATAAAAAGCCACCGCAAAAGAAAGTTTTGGGGAGCCAGCCTTGGGCTACTGCCCCACCCTGGGAGCTTGGCAGACCCTGCATCCCCCCGAGCCAGACAGGATGCTTTATTTCCTCGGCTGCCGGGCTCCCAGCCGAGCATCCCTCGGCACTGTGCTTCCGACTCTTCCCGCTCCCATCTTAATAACCGTAAAGATCGGGGTTGCCAAGGTCTTCCCGTTGCTATAGTGAGATTAGATAGGGCAAAGTGCTGCATTCCCTCTGCTGAGGGGAGAAATCACTCCCATCCCTTCCCTGGGCTTCACCAGCCAGGTTTTCTTCCCATCCACCAGCAGCCACTAATTGCACCTGAAAGACACACCGCGTATTTCACTGCAATTAATACTTCATAGCTTAAAAAAAAAAAAAAAAAAAGAAAAAAGGGGAATTAAAAAAAAATAAAAAATTTAATTATCCAGGCATTTTCTCCTGGAACCAACTTAAAGAGACTCTCTGGCTGGAACGAGTTTGCAGCGCTAAACTGTGAAGTTAAAATATTTATCTTCATAAACACGTCACTCGAGCCGTTCTACTCCTCGCAGGGTCATTAGCAAGAGGCATGTTAGTCCAATCAGGAGGTGCCTGGGAGACAGAGATTTGCCTTTTGCTTCTGGGCGGGGTTAGGAGATGATTTATTAAACGAATTTGAGAGCTGTGAGTCTGGCCAGACCTCTGAGTCAAACCGCTGTAGGAAAAAAAAGGGAAAAATCCCACCAGCTGGAGCTGCTGCAGGCAGAAGATGGGGTGCAGTCATTTCGGTACTGTTGGTTTGCTGATGTGGAGGTGTTCTCCCCAAAAACTCCCAAGGACGTACAGCAACTGATCCAGGGAGCCGTCATATTGCAGGAGGTAGTTTGCATTTTAATTTTCTTAGGTTTAATTTTAGTTTTCTCAGGTTTTATTTTCACTTTCTCAGTTTTTGCTTTAATTTCCTTGGTGCACCTGTGGGGCTTGGGTGGGTTCGTGTAATAATTCAGGTGATATTTCTCGGAGTGCAGGAGCACACAGCTTAGGGCATGGCATGTTGTCACGCCCCTCCACCTGCTCTTTTGGGTTTAAAATGTTGATTTTGAGACCATAAAGTTTAACCCCTATAACCCAGTACCAGACATGCCCTGGAGAGTGATGCCTGTGATCTGCTCAGCGTGTGGGGAGGGGATGGAGGGTTTAGGTAATAGTGTGTTTTTTGGACTTGAGGTTGTATTTTGTGCGTGCTGTGTGCTGGCATGCCAGGACATGGAGTGGGGTGAAGGACATGGGTCTTTTGGAGGTGTGGTGCACTTCCCAAAACAAATTTTTTTTCCTGGGGAGTCAGATGTGTTTGTTTATTTCTATAAACCTCTCTGCTCCTGAGAGTGGGGAGAACCATGCAAGGGAAGAGTTTGTGGTGGCCCCATATCCTGGGAGGAGGTCCTTGGCTGGTGACAGTGGCAGAGCCTGGTAAAGATTACTCAAGCTGTAGATCTGTCACCGGGTTTTCCCCCTCTGAAATCCCCTTAAACTCCTTAGGTCCCCATCAATTTGTTTATACAAACCACGTGGGCAATGTCACAGCATCTGACCAAGATTGTTTTGGGGTCTTGCATCCCAGAGGATGCATGGGGCTCACCCACCCCTTGCCACAGGTAGGGAGGAGGAGGGTTGAATAAGTGTGTGATATCTGCCAGGTAGCACAAGTTCAGAACAGAGAAAGGCAAAGAGAAAGATGCTGTTGGTGGTGTGGGAAGGCTCTTGTGTCCCATCTTCTGAGCAGAGAGATGCAGCCTGAGCAAGGGCAGAGATACATCAGTCTTCCTTCCCAACAGCAAACCTTGACTTTGAGTGAAATTTTCTGAACCAGATCTCCTGAGCAGCACTTAGAGCTGTCTTTACAAAGAGGACTGTTGCTAGAGACCTGTTTTCTGTAGAAAACCAGTTCTTGCAGACATTTTCCAGTAGGTCCCAGTTTGTGCCATCTGCCCTCCTCTCTCCCACTCACTGTCTGCCGACCTTCCCTGGATGTGCTGAGTCTCACAGCCCGAGGTGTCTGTCAGGTGGGCTTTCCCTCTCTTTGCTGGCAGATTTGCAGTAGCAAACATCACTTGATGTTTAGTGTCTGCTCTGCTCTGCTTCAGCAGCTTCAAATCTTGATTCTTTCCTTGCTCCCACCACTGGTCTTGGCTCGAGGTTGGACTGGGAAGCACCCAGTGCTCTCCAGGTGCTCTGTTCCCTTGGTTTTTTTGGTAGGTCTGTCGTGATTTCACTTGATCCTCTTCCAGCAGTGATGGCACAGGGTGTGCTCAGCACTGATCACTGGAAGGAGGTGTATTTAAAGGTTACACCCTGGTGGTAAATGAAAGGCTGATAATTCTGTGATCAGGCAGAGCCCTCCTGCCTGACAAACCCAGATCTTTTGCCTGCAGCAGGACCTAACCACCATTCTGGGGAGTTTTATTGGCTGCCCTTTTCCAGCAGAAGGTTCCTGCTGCTTGCAGCTGCCACATCCTTGGCTGTAAGCCTTTTGAAGGAGCTTCTGCTTCACCATGGTGTGGCCAAGTGTGGCATTGTAGCTGGTGTCCCAGGCAGGTGGATCTGGATGATTTTTGGGCTCAGTCCTGTGCCTTTTTGATATAAAACAGAGGAGGGAGTCCCTGTGCTCCCAGTTTGGCTTCTGTGCCACTGGAGTTGTGACTCTGCATGGGGAAGGGACCTGCTAGAACCTTGGCCCTGGAATGAAACCCACCTGTGGGTGTCCAGGTGAGGAAGTCTCTTTCTGGAAAGCCATGGGAGCTGAAGGGCATGTTTGCCCTTGGTGAAGTGAGTTTATTACAGTTTTGGGGAGGAGAGTATTTTGGGACTGTGTAGAACTTGCTGTAAGATGCCCTAGGGTTTTCAGGGATATCTAAAACTGACTGGGATTTCTAGGGAAGGACCAAGAGTACAGGAAATGAGGGATCAGAGGGCTGGGGAAGAATACATGCAGGAAAATAAAGGGAAAAGCAGAATAAAGGTTCCCTTCGTGTGGGAAAAGGATGGGGATGTCTCACCTGGGGTGAGGGTTGGAACTTGATGTCTAGGGGTGTGTACTGGATGGTGGATGGCAGGAAGGTGTCTGGGATGATGATGATGTTGAGGTCGATGGTGGATTGGTAGGGGGAATGGGAAGGAAAGTAGCAGCAACAGCCTGTAAGGGAGCAATTCCACAAAGTGTTGTGAAACTTCCAGGGACTTTTGAGTGTGGGGTGTGTCATACCTGGAAAAGTGGGTGTTGTTTACAGATGATAAACTATTCAACTGTTTTTTTCCTTACTCTGTGAGAGGGGGGGGGGTGATGTGTTTGAGCAGTATGCTCAGCCCTCACCCAGGCTGAGAAGCAGCAGATGCCCATGAGCAGGTAGGTACCAACCACAGTGAAATCATCCTTGTGTGACTGCTGCATGGGGAATATGGGGAAAAAACTGGGAGCAGAGAGGGGAGGCGAGCCTTTTGGGTGTTACAGAGCACTTGGAGCTGTTCTGTGCGTTTTGGGGTGACCAGTTCTCCAGCACTGTGGCTGGTGCTGCCAGCTGTGGTGCTCGTCTCCTGGTCCCTGAGCCGTGCTGGAGGACATGCATTATGCATGGCCACTCAAACTCTCACCCTGTTGCTTCTGATTACAGGGAAATTACGGGTTACTGGGCCAGACTGAGCAGCCAGTGACGTCTGTGGGGCTTTGATGCCCCGAGCAGAATTCGGTCAATGATGCATTGCTAAGTGCAGGTGCTCAGCAGCAGCCTGACCTCAGCCCTAGAGCTCTTCGTTATCCCAAGCCTGGGTTTTACAGGGAATTTGCAAGCTCTGAGACTTGCCTCAAATAGTTTGTATAATTTTTTTGTTTTTATTTTATTTTTTTACAGTCTTGCAAAGCTTTGGCAAAGCATCTGGGTGCTGTTTCCCGTGACTCAGAGGGTAAATAGCAGTTGCTGTGCCCACCTGGTTTGCTTGCTAAAAATGAACGGGGAGCAGTTCAGGGGCTTGTTTCCTTCTATTTCAGGCAAGTTCATCTCTGATTATGGGCTGTCAAACCTCAGAAATTCCTAGCTGCCTGTCCACTCTCTAATTTTTTATTTTATTTTAAATGAAACAGAAAAGGAACGTAGCCCTCTTTCAGTGGAAAGTCATAAATACTCCTAGGAGATGGTGGATTTTTTGAGGTCCCTGGTGTACAGCAGATGAGGGTGTATGCCTGGGTAGAGCTGCAAGCATGGGGAGCAGCCCAAGTTTTGGCAGTGGACAGTAAGTAGCAAGAAGCTTTATCATGAGCACATCAAAATATTTACGTCCAGCTCCACATATTTCCCTTGGGCCATTCATTGTGACATGTTATACTGGGAATGTCATGAAGAGGAGGGCTGTCTTTCTCTGCTACTTTTAAGACCTACCACACTGTAATTACAGTCATTATTTCAAAGCAGTTTCCCATTCTGTGGCAGGCAGAAGGATGGGGCTGAGCGATGAAGGCATTGGAGTTGGTGTGGATTTACATCCTGGCAGGGCTGTGCTTGGTGTTGGAGGAGGTGGGGAGGTGCTGGTGTGAGTCTGGGAGGAGGTGGCTGCACAGTCTGTGCTCTCACAATCACAAAGGCACACACAAGCACCACTGCACACACTTTTATATTCATGTTGGACCCCTGCCCCATGTGCTCTGGGACCATGATGTGTCCCATGCTGGAGCTTGCTGACATCACCTTGCAGGGGACTGGGATAAGATGGAGCATCTCTGCCGTGGGAAAAGGCTGTCAGAGCTGGGAGCATTCAGCCTCTCTCCAGGGAGATCTAGAGCCCCTTCCAGTGCCTGAAGGGTCTATGTGGAAGATGGAGACAGAGTCCTTAGCAGGGCCTGTTGCAATAGGACAAGAGAAAACAGTTTTAAACTAAAAGAAAGTCTGCCTAAAGTGGGCAAAATGGTGAAGGTTTTTGCAGTGAGGCTGGTGAAACACTGGCACAGGTTGCCCAGAGAGGTAATCCATCCCTGGGGGCATTCAAGGCCAGATTGAATGGGGCTCTGAGCAACAAGGTCTGGTTGAAGATGTCCCTCTTCATGGCAGGGTGTTGAATTAGACGACCTTTAAGTGCCCCCTCCACCTCTAACCTGTCTCTGATTCCTCCTGGATCCTAGCATCAGTCAGCTCTTACACCTGGGAGTGCTGCTGATCTCCAGACTTGCTGCAGAGCAGGTAACTACAGACAGCTCAGCTTGTGAGAAGAGGTAAGGTGAGGACAAATGGCAGAAAGTTGATGTTGAGGGCTGTAATTTATCCGAGGAGGTGAGAGTTCCCTGGGGGGACACTGGGGTGTTTCCCTCCTTTGGCCACTGCCTGCTGTGTGACCACAACAGGTCACTCCAGGTTTTGTGTTTCCACTGCCTTGCTTGTGGAGCATCTCTCTCCTTTTCCAAGGCAGGGACTGCTTTTGATGTTGCAAGTGAAGCAGTAGCAGCTGGCCTAGCATGACAATATGCCCTCCTGGCAAGGTCTGTGGACCTCTCTGTAATCTGGTCAGGGAATTGTAAGGATACAACATTCAGGCAATGCCCAAACCAGTATCTGTGGTTCTTCTGATGTCTCTGTCCTTAAGGAGGTGGAGGATGTTAAGGTCTGCCCTGAAATGATCCTGACTTGCACTAATTTTCCAAACTTTTAGATAGTTGCCTCATAAAACTTGCACAAAATGCTGAATTCAAAATAGCAAATGGCTTGGATTTTTCCCCTTTCCTTTCAAATATAAGGAGCCCCAAAGTTTGACCCTTGTAGACTTTATAGAAGGCAGTGATGGATTGGCATGGGTGTGACAATCACCTGGAAGGGAAGAGGTAAATGAAGGAGTTTTGGGGCAGTGAAAAGGAGATGGGGAGCCCTAGACTGCTGGACATCCAGTTAACCTAATTGGCCAAGGAGTGCCCATCTTCATGAAAATGGTGGTCAGACATTGGGAGGGGACTGCCCAGAAAGGTGTTGGATTCCCCACCCCTGGAGCTGTCCAAGGAATGTGTGGGTGTGACACTGAGTGCTCTGGTGAGAATGTGGGGGTCAGGCACAGGCTGGACTGGATGGTCTGTGAGCTCTTTTCCAACCTGAATTCTTCTGGGATTCTGTGATCCCACTGGGATGTGGTATCATCACTGTGTACAGTGTAGCTGGTGGGAGGTGGGAATGGCTCCAGAAGGAGAGGACTTGGGCTATGGAATTGGCACCCAAGGCAGGAGCATGCAGCTCAGTCTGTTCTGCCAGGAGGCTGGAGCTGAATGTTGTGCTGGGGCACGTTTCTGCTGATGAGCAAAGGGCAAGCCTTGAGGTCCAGCTGCTCCATGGGTGGGTCGATGCTTCAGCACAGAACTTGGGTTAATGCAAAGTAATTTAGATCTGGGAAGGAGAGGGCTTTTATTCTCCCTTTTAAATCTTCTTTGGATTCTTCGCAATTAATTTCTGCTCAGGCTCCATGCATGACCTTGACCAAGCCACTCTAGGCTGAGTTACATGAAATTGATTTTGGTGGGTACCTAAATAAAGGGCTGGAGTCTCTTGTTTACCTGGTCCTCAGCTGCGAAGCTCATAAGTTAATTCCATGTGGGAGACTCAAGCACATAGGCTTGAGCATTCTTACATGCTAATTGAATTCCTGAGCTCCCATTTCCACCTGGGGAAGGCAGAGACAGTACTTTTCTCCCAAGCTCTGGGAGGTTTCTGAATCACCTGGGAATATGGGGCTGCAACAGCATGGAGCTTTTCAGAAAAAATAGAGGGGAGTTGGCCAAGATACTCCTTGCGTGACTGAGATTTGTAAAGCCAGCCGATGCCTGTGTCACAGACTGCCGAGGGTGGATCTTCCAGGTCTCTGCTGCTCCAGCTCTTTTCTTGTCCGTGGGTGGAGGTGGCTGGAATTTCGGGCCACAAATCCCCAGGAGACCATCTGAGCAAGTTTATTTTGCTGTAGTTTTTTGCTTCTAGTCAAGGGGCCTCCTCCCTTCCCCTTCAAACCCTTCCTTTGCTCTGCGTTTCCTCTTCTGAAATCCTGTTTCCTTCTTCCCACCAGGATTCCCTCCCTACCAAGAAAATCCAAGCTGCTTATTTTGATGTTTGAGATAGATATAACATTTGATTGAGGGCCTGGGCACCTGCATTTCAAAATGACTGCAGTGCCTTTGTTTTTTCCAAAGAGCTACTGCCTGCAGTTACTGGCCCGGAGGAGGCTGGCATCTTGGAGAAGTGTTTCTTCAAGGAGGTGACTCTGTGCTAGGGTTCAGAGAGTGATGAAATGCATGCTGGTGATTCCCTTCTGAGGGCTTTCCAAGCCCTTATTCCCACCTCCACATAGCCAGGGAACAGTCTGGAGGAGTAGGAGCTCCCATTTCTCCTCATTTTGCTCTCATTTGGAAGGGCACAGATCTGATCGGTGCTGCTGGGAGCATTGCCCCTGCGTGGTAATGGAGGAGTAAGTCAGGGTTTTTAATCACTTATTCCAAGTGTGATTCCCAGGCTGTTCTGAGTCACAACAGGAGCTGCAGAACAAGGCACCCCCATCCCTCATGCTGGCAGACGATGACATCGGTGAGGAAGAGCTCTCCCAGCCCTGCCTGCCGTGCCCTGGCTCTGCACACACAGCCTGGGAAAAACAAGGGCCCTGTCTGGTAGGAAAAAGAAATGCACGGGGTAAAACACGAGCCAGAGGGTGATTTGCCACGGTGACATTAAGTGTGGCTCTTGAAAACTGTCTCGGGGTCATGTTGCAGGTCTGAGGTGTGGTGCAGAGCACACACATGAGCACCACGAGACACGTGGCAGTCAGAGGAGGTGGTGCATCTCAGGAGGATGCTGTGGTTCAGGAGGCACCTTCTCCCAGCAACACAGGGTGCTTCAGCAGTGCAAGGATGTGGCTGTTGGAGGAGCAGGAAGAGGGATGCAATGGTGCTTCCCTTATTGTGCTGCCTGGAGAAGTGGTGAATGCCCTATCCTTGAAAACATTCAAGACCAGTACAGGCAGGACTCTGAACCTGATGTAGTTGAAGATGTCCCTGCCCATGGCAGGGATGTTGGACTAGGTGACTTTTAAAGATCCCTTCCAACCTGAAATTCTAGGATTCTGTGATTCCCAGGAGCTCTGTGTTTCCCATAAAGCTGATTTGGATGACAGCCAGAGAAATATTAAGCTAGGACTGTGTATGCCCAGATATGCTCAGTGAGGAGAAGCAGTCTCCTAGGAGAAGGATGAGGTTTTTGGGAAGGAAACATCCCATCTCCCTCAGCCCAGCAGGCTGGGAGAGATTTGGTTTAACATCTCATTATTGCAGTTGCACTCAGGAGACGTGCAATACTTAGTTTTGATATTAAAGACATTCTTTAAAGAAGTGTCAGCCCACAGACGGCCACTTTTATAGTTAAAAAATTGTAGCTGCTTACCTGGGGTGTATTTGAGACCAGCAAAGAAGAGACTGTATTAGATTAATAAGTGAAGATTTAATTAATTGTCATTATTTGCATAATAGTGTCCTCTAATTAATAGGTAATGGGCAGCCTCTGAATTAATGCACAAGTGGGATCTCCAGTGATGCCATCAGAGAGGGGGTTTTATTGCTGGGAAATGCAGTTTTGCTTTGGCTTTTTACTAAAATTAGCAACTGTGAGAGCCAAATGGTGTCTGTGGCAGTGTGTGCTGTGCCTGGAGTGCCGGGGTCTTTTAGGGACAGCACGCATCTTCCCTAAATGCATCAGACCTGGAATGCAACCAGGGTTTTGTTCAAGTCCGTTGCTGGCCTGCTGCAGGCAGAGGCCAGAGAAGAAGCTATTCTTGTTTTATTCTGTCTTCAGTAGCTTGGAAAGTAGTTTCTTGTATTGTGGCCGTTTTTCCTCTCCTTTTTGTTCTTAAAACTCCCTCATGCTGCCATTTTGGTGTCCCTTCTTCAGCTGGTGGATTCTTTTCTGCTTGTCTACAGGCACATGAATGGTTCCTTTCACAGATACGTGCTGGGGGGATCTCTCTTTTTCTATTTCTCCCTTCTTTTTCATGCTTTCATTATGACAGTGTTCGTGGTAAGTGGAACAGGATGGCATGGAATGACTTAAGATACAGATCTTGGTGTATAGCAAAGCCAGGTGTTAAATTTGAGGATGGAAAGGAGATAAAAGGTTGGGGGCCAGCCTTTTCTCGATAGATAGGTCCAGGCAGTATGTGGGATTCCAGGCTGCATCTCCAGGAGAGAATGCAGGATGCTATCAGCATGGAAAGAAAATCCTGGAGAGTTTCTGGAGAGTTCACTATGTGAGAGGGACAGGCAGAGGGATGCAAATATGAGAGAACACTGGGGAAGCAATGGGGCATAGATCCAGGATAGCTTTTTCTTCATTTTCCTATCAACCACCCTACACCTGTCCCACCTTAATTTTAAAGTATATTTTGTCCCTTGTCAGCCTAGTGATTTGAACAGTCTTCCCTACATCCTAATATGCACTTAGACATTGGTATGGGCTTCCCAGAAAAGCTATGACTGCTCCTGGATCCCTGGAAGTGTCCAAGGCCAGGTTGGATGGGGCTTGGAGCAGCCTGGGATAGTGGAAGGTATCCCTGCCCATGGCAGGAGGGGGAATGGATGAGCTTTAAGGGCCCTTCCAACCCAGACCATTCTGTGAGGTTATTTCCTGCAGTGATAATCCTGCTGCTTTCAGAGAGATGGGTGTGGATGTGGCTTTGGCTCTGCGTTGGAATTTGCACCTGCTCGTACCAGCAGAGACCTGAGACCTTAGAGCTGATTTAATTTTCTTTCAGTTAATCCACCCCCTATCCTCAAATGAAAGCTTCAGTTATGTACCCAGGGAGTTTTTCCTCTCTTTTTCCACTGAACCCTTCTGAGATGCCATGATCTTTGAGTGATGGTTATAGGCTCTGTCAGAGGAGAAGCATCATGCTGACAGACAGCAGGTATTTTGGAAATAAATGACCAAAAAAAAAAAAAAAAAAAAAAGACCAGGTTGTGGAAGTTAAGAATGTATTTTTGTTGCTTCTGTGGTTGTGAACAATCTCTCCTCACCAAAGGCAGCTCTTCAAGAGAGGAAGCACAATTTGGCTAAAATTGCTTGAATGAGGTCATAAAATTATACTCCATGAATGGTCCTGTTATTCACAAAGGACAGTTGTTTGGATGGAAATTGCTGAAGACCTTTCACTGGTACAGCAGGGAAAAGAGAGAGATTTCATGAGCCTCCCAGAATTTAGCTGCTGAGGGGATTAATACTGATGTAACAGCCAAATACTCTGTTAGAGACCATTTGTACTCTACTGTACTCCAGGGGCTGTTGCTCCTTGCATGTGGTCATGAGCAGAGCTCATCAGATACTGCTTGAGGGAAAGTACATTTGTGTCATTCCTTAAATGTCAAAACATCTATCCAGCACCCCTTTTCCAGAGCCTGGTGCTCCTCCTTGCCATTGCTCCTTTAGGTGAGCCACTGCTCATGCCTGGGGTGTTTCTGGATGTGGGATTGGTGGGAGAAATCCCCTGGTGCAGTAGGATGCAGGGGATACTCTGCTCACCTGGAATGACAGAGAACTTCTACATGAGCAGCATAGTTACTGGAATTATCTGCTGTGCCAATCAACAAGGCCAGGGCTTCTTCTTTGCAGAGAAGAGTCAAGGAACCTTTAGTGCATCTTGCTTGGAAGAGTGCATGTGTGTCAAGCCTTGGATATGCCCCCTTAGTGCAGTGTGCTAACACAGTCCAGTACCAACACACCTGGTGTGCTTAAGAGGATTTCCTTCACGAGATTGGTTTTCAGCTGGAGGGTTCCAGTTGGTGAAGAGCCCAGATCTGAATTTATACCAACAGTTTTTTTTAGTTTAGGAGTCCAGAGAAAAGGAGCAGCCTCCTTAGGAATATTAAACTGACAGAAGGCAGGTTCACATTAGATATTGGGAAGGAATTCTTGGCTGTGAGGGTGGAGAAACCCTGGAACAGGGTGTCCAGAGCAGCTGTGGCTGTCCCTGGATCCCTGGAAGTTTCCAAGGCCAGGCTGAATGGGGCTTGGAGCAACCTGGGACAGTGGAAGGTGTCCCTGCCCATGGCAGGGGGTGGAACTGGATGAGCTTTAAGGTCCCTTCCAACACAAATCATTTTAGGATTCCCAGAAGCCCTGTATTTCTCATAAGATTGCTTTTTAATTTTTTTTTTTTTTTTTGTAGTTCAGCAGATGAAGAGCCAACTTCATTTAATAAGGGATGTTGGCTGAGCTTCAGGGCATGGATTAAATACAGCAGTGTGTGGGGAATGGAGAAAAGGCTGGATGTGAAGAGGCTGGTTCTTCAGTCCCTAACCTCAAAAAAAAGCAAGAGGTAAAAGGATCCGGAGAAAGGACAACAGGAGAGAAAAGCAAAATATAGATCTTTCTGTTTTCTTTTTTGCCTTTTTTTTTCCTATTGCATTAGTTCTTTTTTCTGCAGGTGTCTTACAAAAGCAGTGTTTTGTCATCTTCTGTATTTCATACCTCCTGTGTCCGTGCCAGGATACCTGCTTTTATATGGTGGACAATGGGAGTGCAGCTGGCACTGAGCCAAAGCCAGAGCTGTTCTGCACCTCATGTGGATTTGAGTTCAAATAAATAGTTTGACTCACTCAAGGAGTGAATCAGAAGAAGGAACTCGAGCCTCTAGCCTACAAGCACCGTGCTGTGAAAGCAAGGTGTATAAACATGTAAGTTTTTCTTAAGTGTGCAGTTCAATGTGAAGCTTGTGCTGGAGCAGAGTCGGCATTTCAGACCCCACTGTAGCCTTCCTCAGGAGACTGCAAGGATATTTTGGTTTAGACCTGATATTATAGACAACCAGGAGAGTGGAAGTTTGTTGTGTGTCCCGTTCTCAGATCTGTCTTTGGTGCTGAGTGCTTTCAAAATGAGTAAACTGCAGTGTTGATAAGTAAAAACAGGGAAAGCATCCCCCTGGGGTCTCCACAGCTGCTCCTCTTGCTGGTTGGAAAAAGTGGAACCTGCTGGGGGCAGGTTCTTGCTTGTTGGGAAAAGTGGAACCTGCTGGGGGCAGGTTCTCCTGGCCTGGACTGGCTTTGGTCCCTCAGTCACCCAGTGAGGTCAGACCAGCATGGTGAGGGTATTTGTGCCTAGTGGTGCAAGTTTCTCTTAGCCACTGCCTGTCCAAGCTGGACTGGGACCACTGAGTGTGACCAGGGGAAATGGTTTTAGTTTTAAACTGAAAGAGGAGAGATTTAGAATAGGTATTGGGAAGGAATTCTTGGCTGGGAGGGTGGTGGGGCCCTGGCACAGGTCTCCCAGAGAAGCTGTGGCTGCTCCATCCCTGGAAGGGTTCAAGGCCATGCTGGGTGAGGCCTGGAGCAACCTGGGATAGTGGATATCTTTCCCGTGGTGGTTGGCATTGGAACAAAACGATCTTTAAAGACCCTTTCAACCCAAACTCTTCTGGGATTCTGTGTGACATCTTGTGGAAACACAGCTGTAGGACAGCTCCACCAGGTTGGACAGCCTGGTTCCTGCTCTGGGGTCCCTGCTGAGTGCCACCAGCAGCCTCTTGGAAGGCCAGAAGGGATGTGACCACTGTGGTGTCCCCAGGAGTCTTCACCAAGGCCTCAAGCTGATGGATGTGCTGATCTGCATGAGTATTACTCATCTGAGGAGGGGCTGTGAGACGATACCCTTGGTTGTCATTGCTGGCTGGTTTTGTCATGCCTCCAAAGCCTTGCAAATCACTCAAAGCATGACATGGTCGTCTGTGTATGAGAGGTGAGATCTACTCAGAAATTGTTTTTATTATGTGTTGGTGATAGCAGATAAATAATGTTCCCTCTGGCTTGTGCGTGGGGGGGATGGTTTTCTCCAGTGCCTTCAAATGAGGTGATTAATAACAACTATTAATTCCCATGAATGACAGCAGTATATTGGGAGAAAAACACATGTTAAAATAATTTGAGAGGCTGTTGTTGGGTCATAGGCTAACTCATTCTCTTCATATATAATATTTTCATAAGGTGTAAATAATTCTGAGATGTTGGCTGGAGATCAAGTTTTGGGTATCAGCGTCACTGTCTGGACCAAAACTGAACTGAACTTCCAGTGTAATTTAATTAAAGTAGATTTAGACTGGATATTAGAAAGAAATTTCATAGTGTGTGGTGAAGCCCTGGCACAGGTTGCCCAGAGCAGCTGTGGCTGCCCCTGGATCCCTGGAAGTGTCCAAGGCCAGGATGGAAGAGTATAGAGCAGCCTGGGATGGTGGAAGGTGTCCCTGTCCATGGCAGGATATGGGATGGGATGAGTTTTAGGCCTTATTCCAATCTAAACCGTTCTGGGATTCTGTGAATTCAAAAGTTGGATTTTAGAAAGCCTGGACTATTCATAAGCTTAAATTGAATTTGGCAACTGGATATGTTGAAAATCCCCAGGGGGAGCTAATTTATTTTTAATGTCCAGGCATTTCAAGTGAAATGTCAGAATGAAATGTGTCATTTTGGAAATGCCAAAACATTTTCTTTTTGACAGCTTCTCAATGAAGCTTTTCAACTTTTTGTTTAGGAATTACAGTTAACAGTTAGAAGGAGGAAAGATTAAACAAGTCTTGATAGTAGTGGACTAAGTAATTTAGTTCTGATTCAAACAAAATTTGGAGGTGTGGCAAGCTTTTATTTATTTTCTGTGTTGCCTAATCTCTTTAACTTCCCCCCAGATCTGTTTCTCATTGAGTCAAGATATTTTCCTCCTACTTTTAATACTAGTAGGACAATTAATTAGATTAAAAAAAAATAAAATTATCCACCTGTTCCAGCTCCTGGAATGCTCTGGATTGGAATTTGTGAAAATCGCTGAGAGAAAACTGGTGCAGGAATAAACAATTCCATTACATGTTGTGATCCTAAATTCAGAATTTCATGGCAGAGCTCTGGGGCTGCCCATGTTGCCCAGGACAGCATCCCAGCCCTCGCTGGCCAGACTGGGCTCCACAGTAAAAGGGCCTGAAGAATCCACTGGCAGGAGTTACTGCGGCATCATTCCAGGGCTGGAGGACACACCTTGGGGAGTTGGCACCACAGCTTGCGGAGCATTGTCCTGACTGAGCCCACCCAGCAGAGTGAGGTGGTGGATTCCCCATCCCTGGCAGTGTCCAAGGCCAGCCTGGATGGGGCTTGGAGCAGCCTGGGGTAGTGGAAGGTGTCCCTGCCCATGGCAGGGGGCGGCACTGCCTGGTCCCTTCCAACCCAAACCGTGCTATGATTTTCCTATCCTGGGCTGCTGCACTGCTCATTCTCTCTCAGTGCCATCTTCCCACCCTCCTAAAAGCAAAGTCTGTGATTTTTTCAGGTCAGTGGCCCTTTTTATTTTGGAGGGTAAGCTCAACAGACATATGGGTGATGCAAGATGTTTTCCTTTGTAGGGCTCGTTACCACGCGTCTGGAGGTGGAGTGACATCATGCTCACGCTGGGGTCTGCAGTGAGCCATTGATCTTGATGTACCCTCTTTGCAGGCAGTAATGTGTGTTCTTTCCTTAGCATTTTGGGCAGGAGATGCATCATGCTGCCTGCTGGAGCCCAGGGAGGAGCATCATCAAAATGAAGGATGCCAGAGGCTTAATTGGTCTTTGAGGATCAGCCCCCAGCTCGGTTTTGTCTTCAGCTCCTTTCCACTGTAGTCGTTCCCCTGGGTCTGAAGAATTGGTATGAAAAAAGAGTTTCCCATCGCAGTGAGTCTCAACTAATTTTATTCTGTGTTCTGGAGGAAACTGTGCAATATTCAATAGGCAGGAAACAGAAGAAATTGGGGAAGAAAAGAAATCACAGGGTTATCCAGAAATTACTCTGAAAAAGCTGCTGATTTTTCAGACCAGAGCTTGAAGTCCTTTGCACCTTGCTCCCCTGTTTGAGCCATCCCTTGGCAGTCTGGGGGCTGTAATTCTCTGCTGTGTTATCATTTGCTCCCACGGAGCAGATAGCAGCCCTGTCCTGCCCAAACACTGTCAGGATTTCTGCAGGGGCAGCACCACCAAACCGAGGAGCTGAGGACACTGGAGGGCAGGGCTGGAAATGCTGACTTCCTTTACCCTAATTAACAGGCTAAGCTTCCAAATGCGGCCCAAAAGCAAGTGTGTGGTGGTGGGGGAGGCAGAGAGAGCTGGGACGTGTGGAGGGGTGAGTGATCCCTCTGGAATTGCCGGAGATTTCCCGTGCCCACTGGCGACTGGGAGCTGTCAACGCCGCGGCGGGCGAGATGGAGGTCGCAAACCTCTGGAGAAACATTTTGCACAGTGTGGATCCAGTAGCTGTCATCCACATCCAAGGTTTGGGAAGAGCTGTGTGCAGGGGGATGGCAGCAGCCTCGTAGCTTTTGTTTCTTTAATTGCTAACAGCAAGGCACTGTTGTTCTCTGGAGGAGAGGGGAGAGGCTCGGGTTTACATTTCTCTTCTCCCGTTGCTTTTACCTGGTTTGCTTCAGTCTCAGCTGCTGAGCTCTGAAGGATTTTCATGCTGTTAAAATAGAATTAGCCAGCACCAAAGCAAGGGACTTTTTTTTTAAAGCTTATTTAACTGCGAGACAGCAATAGGGAAATGTCACCAAACATTTGTTTGGTTCTGCCGTCAGGTTGGTGTAGCAGGGCTTTCAGATGGTTGCCCATATGTGGGGAAAACACATTTTCTGTTACTCATACTGCAAGCAGCTGTGTCTGGAAAAGGCAACCTGCAGCTCTCTTTGCTATAGGGTGCAAGGAAAAATTCATTTTCTGTGGCAGTGGCAAACTTTGGATGGGCTCAGGAAGTGTTTTGGGTAGCTGATGGTGTGAAAGTATTCCTGCTCTAAATGGTGGCTGTTGTTTTGCTTTAGCTGCTGTGGCCCTAATGCTAAAACAAGGCTGAATTGTCACCCTTGGGCTATTTTGTGCAGGTCCCTCCTGCACCAGGGTTTGCAACTGTGTTGGTGGACATGTCCCCACTTTGCACAGTGGGGAGAGAATCACAGAACCCTCAAATGATTTAAATTGGAAAGGATCCAAAGCTTAAATCCCATCCAGTCCCATCTTCTGCCATGGGCAGGGACACCTTCCACTACTGTCCCAGGCTGCTCCAAGCCATGTCTAACCTGGCCTTGGGCACTGCCAGGGATCCAGGGACAGCCACAGCTGCTCTGGGCACCCTGGGCCAGGGCCTGCCCACCCTCCCAGCCAGCAATTCCTCATTCCCAAGATCCCATCTGTGCCTGCCCTCTGGCCCTGGGAAGCCATTCCCTGGCTGCTGTCCCTCCATGCCTTGTGCCCAGTGCCTGTGCAGCTCTCCTGGAGGCCCTGGAGGCCCTGGCAGGGGCTCTGAGGTGTCCCTGGAGCCTTCTCTTGTGCAGGGGAACAGCCCCAGCTGTGCCAGGCTGGCTCCAGAGCAGAGGGGCTCCAGCCCTGGCAGCATCTCCGTGCCCTCCTCTGGACTCATTCAGTAGGTCCTGATCTTTCCTGTGCTGAGGACCCCAGAGCTCTGTGTGGGACTCCAGATGGGGTCGTACCAGAGAAGAGGGAAAAGTCCTCTCCCTTGACCTGCTGGCAATATCTCTTCAGATATCCTCTTGTGTAGTGGGATAACCCTGGCTGGATTTCAGGCACCCATCCAAGCAGCTCTCTCACTCCCCTCCACAGCTGGACTGGGCAGAGAAAATACAATGAAGAATTCATGAGTTGAGGTAAGACCCATGAGAGATGCCTCACCAAACACCACTGTGGGTAAAACATTCAGCATGGGAATATTATTTGAATTGATTAACAACAAAATCAGAGCCGTATAATGAGAAGTAAAAACAGACCTTAAAACACTTTCCTTCTACCCTTCCCTCCTCCCCCAGTGGCTCAAGGAGACAGGGAATGAGGGTTATGGTCAGTTCATCACTTGATGGTCCTGCTGCTGCTCAGGGAGAGGAGTTGGAGTCCTTCCCTGCCCCAGCATGTGCTTCCCTCTCCATGGGCTTTCAGCAGGGTCACAGCCTCTCTCAGGCATCCCCTGCTCTGGTGTGGGCTCCTCCAGGGGCTGCAGGTGCATCTCTGCAACCCTGGTGCCCTCCATGGGCTGCAGGGGAATCTCAGCTCTGGCACCTGGAGCAGCTCCTTCCCCTCCTTCTCCACTGCCCTTTGTGTCTGCAGAGTTGTTCCTCTCACTTGGTCTCACCCCTGCTCTTCTGTGCTCACAATTATAACTGAGCAACAACTTTTTTTCTTCTTAAATCTCTCACCATCATTCCTGATGGGCTTGGCCTTGGGGTCTGTCCTGGAGCTGGCTGGTGTTGGCTCTGCTGGGCATAGGGGAAGCTCCTGGCAGCTTCTCACAGAAGCCAGCCCTGCAACTAAAAAAGCCTGGCCACGTGAGCCAAATAAATCTGGTTGAGAGCATTTTCCACCCACACACCCACAGGCAGGTGTGAAGCCCTCATGGACTCTGAGATCTCCCATCCATCAGCTTGTGCACCAAGCAGTGTCTTCAGGATGGTCAGGGCTTGCTCTTGCAACCTGTGCCTCAGTTATCCTTCTCCAAACCAAGCAGGATCTGTGCCAAAGGAGCACATGCTTGTCTGGCTGAAGGGAAAAAAAAAAACAACCCACCCTAGAGCCTATTTAGTGTGCCTGTGATTTATTTTTTTCTTTATACAGTGCAAATGGTGAGTGCCTGTGTGGCAATACAAAGCAGGGAGAGAAACACTGCTAAGTGCTGATTACATCTTCATGTGGGCACAGCAAAGGTTCACTCCCTAGGTCTGGGGAGAATGGTGTTTTTGTGATTCTGCAAATGGCTGCACTCAAAGGCGGTAATTTGAATTTCTCTAGTCCCTAATATATATGTTATATATATGTTTATATATATATTTTTTTTTAATATATATATTTATTAGCCTGGATAGATCTAGTGGTGAATCTTTGGCTCACCCACCCCCCCGTCCCTTGTTAGCAGGATGCTTCTGTTATCTTTTGAGATGAAAGGTGCCCCAGCAATGTAAACCACCGATGAGCTGTGCTCCTTTTAATGTAAAATAGTAATAATAAATACTGTCCTGCTGTTCCCCTCATCCCTTGTCATCACAAAGCACTCCATAAATTGCACTCCAGCCTCTTGCATTCCAGCTGTTGTGCGTACCGAGACACAGCCGTGCGTGGGAATAAAAGAAATACTACCTTTGGGGTCACTGCTGATGTTACCCACAGGTTAATGCGAGTGGTTTGTATTTCCCTTCACTCCCCCTTAATCCAGTCTCTGATCCATGTTGATCTGGAGGCTGAGTTCAGCCTGCAGCAGTTTATGCCTTTATCTCAGTTGAGTCCTAATGCCAGCTGGCACAGTGGCTGTCTTGCCTCCCTCTGACCAGGGCAGAGTCAGTGACCTGGTCTCTGCTCACCAGGCAGTAGACTGAGGCTCAGTGGAATCCTGGGTGTTCACCTGTCCTAAAAATGGGGCAAGGTTGTGTTTTGGACAGCCTTGCTTTGCTGCCTTTTCCCATGGGCTTGAAACTGCCGCCTGGCACCATGTGATGCTCAGGTTTCCCTTTGGCAGGCACTGCTCCTCTCCTCCTGGGCTTGGGTCTTTGCTCATGGAGGAGAGTCTCAGCCACCCCTGTATCACGTTTTCCTTCTGTCAGCCACACCTCCTTCCCATCCAGCATCCACTCAGAGGGTGAGTGTTTTGGAAGGAGGGATGAGTGTGCCTGAGCTCTGCAATGTCTCCATAGGGAGCTCCTGTCTTCTCAGAGCATCCTCTAGCTCCCTGATTGTCCTTCCTTCCTCATCCTCATGCTTTTGGCCCAGGAGTGAACATCAGCCAGTAAGTCAAAGTGAGTCCCGGCTCACGCACAACAGTTGAAATTCCCCAAGTGAAATTCATTTTTAATTTCGTTAGACATCCAAAACTCTTTCCTAGCACTGAACCAAATTTATATTTTAGAATCATAAAATGCTTTGGTTTGTGAAGGCCATCTAGTGTGCTTGTAATGGGCAAGAACATATTCCATTAGATGAGGATGCTCAGAGCCTCATCCCACCAGGACTTGAAAGTTTCCATGGATGGGACAGCCACCTTCTTTGGGGTCTTCTTTGTCCTCCAGAACTGGAAGGCTAAAGATTTAGTTGATGCTCAGCTGCAGATTGGCCTCCACACTCATTTGCTGGTGCTCAGTCACAGCCAAATTATCCAAATTCAGACTGGGCTCCCGTGATCTGGCCTCAGCCTGGGGGGTGATAACCTCCATCACAAAGGTCCAATCCAGCAGCCTGGGTTATTTTAAAGCAGGTAAGTGGAAGAGCCCACTGAGATAAATGCT
The DNA here is from genome assembly GCF_022539315.1 of Serinus canaria. NCBI lineage: Eukaryota > Metazoa > Chordata > Aves > Passeriformes > Fringillidae > Serinus > Serinus canaria. The sequence goes on along the minus strand of NC_066343.1, from coordinate 74,139,362 downwards.
CAGGTAATCACACAGGTCCAAACTGTGAAACCACCTTATGTCATCAAAGCAATTTGAAAATCAATTTGATGTCTGGCAGGGAGGCAGACACGTCGGGTCCCTTCGGCGTTCATTAGCATTCAGGTGGCAGCACTCTGCCAAAGCTGCTTTTTCTGGGAAAGCTATTGAAAAAAAATTAAAGGAGAGGGAAAAATTAAAATTAGGCATTAACCATAATTTCCTCTCATTAAAGGTAACAACAGCCCCAGCACCAGTCTGGAATGGGGCTGGTTGATGGGTTTTCAAGACGGGGAAACAGAGTGCACGCCACAGAAGTGAAGTGATGATCAAATAAGAAAGCAAATGAGGCTCCCCCCTCGTTTTTAACAAAGGCAGGAGCGGGGCCAGTGGCAGAGTGGTTTAACTGAGCACTTAGAAAATTGGAGGTCAAAGCCTGACATGGCTATTGATGAATTGAGGGTGTTGGAAGAAGAGTAGCAGACATCACGAGTGGGCTGTAGGGACTGAAACATGAAGCAAGATTAAAAGAAGTTAAGTACCTGGAGGTGGTGTGGCTGTGCAGCAGTGAGGTGAACCATAATTACAGTCACCACATGCTGCAGACTGGAGAGAGACCAAGGGAGAGAGGATCAGAGTGGGGTAAGGCAGAGGAAGGGGTTGGAGGCGGGGGGAAGATTCAGGGTTTTGAATCTCTTTGTTCCAGATGTGTTTGGGCAGGTTGTGTGGTGCAACACCTGCTGGTCACCTCTTTTTTGCCATCTCTTCCTGACTTTATTCTAGTTCATGTCCTGATGTTCCCCATGCAGCCTCAGGCCATTAATGAAGGGCTGGGTTGTGCTCTGCTGGCTGAGGATGAGACTGGGGCAGCTTCCTGTAAAGCATCCTCGTGTACATGGGGTTCAGTGCATGAAGGAGCAAATCCTTCGAAGCTCTGGGCTGGTGATTCATACCCTGTGGGACATACTGGGCAGGGTGCTGGGATGGAGCTGTCTTAGGGCTGGTAGCAGCTCTCAGGAGGGGGGTCCTGCTTGGTATTGTCAGCTGTCAGGCTCCCATTGCAGCTTTCCATGCAGTGGTGTCATTTAGTTGCTCTCACTTGATGAGGTCCCTTGTTTTCATGCAGACTTTATGAGCTTCATATATTCCTATCATCATGCCTCCCTTTGAAACTAGAGTGGAGATGATGCCCTGGGCAGGTGATGTACTGAAAATTGTAGGTGCAGAGACTTGCATGCATTTTTTTTATTAAGCTCTCTGGTTTACAAAGGCAAGCTCTAAATGAATCCCTAACGACTGTGACTGCAAAATTACCTCCATGAATCCAAGCGTAGCAGCACCTCCCTGAGTCTGCAGGTAGCCTGAGACAGTAAAATAATGGGTGAGCACTTCTCCTCTCACCAGATGCTTCAGGGAGCTCAGCTTGGTGACTTTGCCTTGATTGGTCTTGATTCACTTTTCCCCTGATGATTATTTTGGTGCCTTAAGTGACAAAGGGAATGGACTAAGGGGTGGAATGGGGGTTGTTAGCTTTAAGGTTCCTTCCAACCCAGACAATTCTCTGATTCTATGATTCTAAATCTCCCAAAGCCTGCTAGCACCATACTTTTCCATGTTTGCATTGATTGCATGATCAATTAATTGATTGAAGCCATGTTTGCATGTAACATTTTTCATCTGGCTTCTCAAGGAAACAAATCAGAGACCTGGTTCTTTCTCTGTTCCATCAGTAATTCTTGAACCATGAAGTAGGTAAGGGTCAGGTTTGTTGGAGGACTAGGAATAATTTGAAGTGCCTAGATTTCTTCAGAATAAATAGCTTGCCAGAGACCCTAATGACTCGAGTGAGGAAACATCTGCACTGGTACAAGACACACCAGTGATGGTAGAGCCACGCCACGCGGTTGCCACCCAGCTGCAGATGGGTGGATGCTTTTAAACAAATTAATCCTAAGGGTGCCTGCAATCTCTATGCAGCCAGACACTCCTGGGATAAATCCTGGACCTAATTCCGAGCTGTCTGGCATCTCATGTAGTCATCCAGCTTCCGCAGAGCGGGCACAGGGAGCAGCCTCTCTGGTGTTTGACTGTGAGGCACTGAGGGACTGGACCTTTTGCATGTGTCTGAGAGGGCAGACGTGAGTCTTGGATCCAATTAAAAAGCACAGCAACTTGTGAGTTCGTTAGACATGACTAAGGGCTGCTTGGGTTAATGGAAAAGATGAGCAGAGCTTAATTGTCCCTGCATAAAGAGCACATGGAGGAGCTGTGGAGGCAGTCAGAGGGGATGTGTGTAAGGTGTAGCTTTGTAGGGTTGGGAGGGAGTAGATAAGCCAGCATCACTTTAGGAAAAATATAAAACCAGGACACAGAAGCTTTTATTGTGAGGGCTGTTGGTGCCAGAGCAGCTGCAGCAGGGAGCTGGCCTGGGATGCTGTGGTTCAAATCTTTTTTTTTTTTAACACATTTGCTTTCTGTGGAGGGATTTTGTGCCAAATGAGATACCATGTGCTGGTGACAATCTTGCTGTGTGCCGTGTGGCTGGCACAGAGCCCGAGTGTATGTGCTGGTGGGTGGGAGTTTGTCTGTGTGCCTGCAGACCCCTGTCAGCTGAGTGCTGCAGGACATATGGGCTGAGCCACAGGTCCCCTGGGCTGCCATGGAAGTTGGGCAGTGGCACAGAGAGGGTCAAGAACTCCCTCCCTACAGCGTTTCCCAAAGTCTTTCCCAGCCATCCTAGAATCCTACAATAGTTTATGTTGGAAGGGATCTTAAGGATCACCTAGTTCCATGCCCCTGCCATGGATAGGGACACCTTCCACCAGACCAGGTTGCAGTGACAGAGCCCAAGGGTGGAAGGTGAGAGATGGACAGCCTTCAAATCTCTCAGCAAAGCCTCTTCCCTCCTCCCCAGCCACTCCATCCCATGAAAATATGTGTTTGTGCCTCCTACTTTACTATTGCTTAAACCCCTGGTCTCCACGACCAGCCCCACCTCTTTGCTGATTTGTTTTGCAGCTATCTGGGGAGGTGAGAGAAGGGGCAAAGAAGAGAAGGGGTTGGGAAAGGCATCACGGTTGTTGGAGTGAGTGGTCAGATCCCTGCTGTTGCCCTCAGGGGAGGCAGGGGCACCAGGCTGAGCGTGGGGAGCCCCAGCCAGCATCCACATCCCTCCATCACAGCTGTGAGGAGTCAAGGAGAGTTTAGTAAGTGTTGCATCAGCACAGAAAAACATACTTGGTGCAGAAACATCATGAGGTGAAATAAAAATTTTATACGTCTTTTCTTTTTCTCTCTCCCTCTTTTACGCCTCAGCAGCACACACTGAAGTTGTCTGGGTGGATCTGGTCTCTGCACTCGGGTCATTTTATGACTGTTCTTGCTGTTTTCATGGGAGTCAAGTGATTTATGTGCATCTTTGCAGATCTGGGCCTTTAGCTAATATCGAAGTGCACACCCACGCATGCCACTATGGCAACATCTAATAACCCCAGTGTAGAAAAATATTTCCTTTTCATTGTAGCAGTTAAGCTGGAATTTCTGAGAGGACTGATGGCATGAAGTGCAGAACTCCCACCCAGGTAAATAAGAGCTGAGCATGTTATTCTTTCCAATTCCCTTTTTGACGAACTCCTTGGAGCGTGTCTCTGCTGATGGAGGATTGTGTGGGGAGAGGAGGCAGCTAGAGCCTGGGTGGCTTCCTCACAGCCATTCCTGCTGGTACTTTGGAGCATTTAGGCACCACCCCAGAGCTCATGTGCTGGGAAAAGCCATCTTTCCAGTGCTGTGCAGAGCAAGGTGGTGCCGGATGAGGAGGATGCTGAGATCTGTCCCCAGCTTTCCTCCATAACTGACTCACCCCAGTGTGACTGCAGGACTTGAACTCTGTTTTGGCAGCTCTGGCTCCTAACCCTGCTGCCTGCAAGGGTCACATCTTCCCTAGAAGAGGTTTGCACTGTGGTGATGATGGTGAGATCCAGCTGGTCCTAGGCTGGGCTCTTGGTCCTCAGCAGTCAGGTGCCAAATGCTCAGTGTGCTCCAATGGTGCTGGTTTGGTACCAGGATTTAGGGTCCAGCAGAACCATTTGGTCCCAGAATGTTGCCTCTCCCTGGGTCACGCTGAGGGATGTTATGTGTGGGTACCTGGGGGAGATCCCTGAAGGTGTTTTGAATCCTGGGGGAGGGAGGGGAGGAATTAAATAAAAATAACAGAATGTTTGTACCCCCCATAGCCAGCAAAGTGGGATTAATGAAATTCTACAGAGGGCAGAGGGAGGGCGGGCAAGGACACAGTCAGCAAAAATGGATCTGGATGGCTGTAGGGAGGGGGTGGAGGAAGATGGAGACACTGCCCTGCACAATTAGCTGGACACTGACTATATTTGAAGCCCCTTCCAGCCTCAAAGGCCCTCATTCAGTACCCACTTGGTTTCAACAATTAGAAAGACGAAAGAGCATCTGTCATGCAAATTGCATGGTAGGACGGATGCCCAGTGTGAGGTCCTGCACTGGCAACCAGTGGTTCTAAACAAACAAACAAAAAATGTCCTTTTCAGTCAAGAGATCTGCTGTTGGGGTGTCTCCAAATGCCTGTGCATTGACAGAGTAAGGTTTTTTCCTCAGGGTGTCCCTCCAGAGCTGGGCTGTGCAGCGAGAAAAGCTGCTCTGCTGTGTGCATCATGAGTTAATTACCAACTTCTGATCACATCTTGTGTGGCTGCCTCACAGGCCATGTCCTGTCTGTCACTGTGATGTGATGAAACTTGGTGGAAAAGCTCATTGTTCTGGGTTTTCCAGAGCAACTGTGGCTGCCCCATCCCTGGAAGTGTCCAGGGCTAGGTTGGATGGGGCTTGGAGCAGTCTAGGATGGTGGAAGGTGTCCTTGCCCATGGCAGGGGGTTGGACTGGATCATCCTTATGGTTGCTCCCAACCCAAACCATTCCATGATCTTCTGTTAAGGAACTCCTGCAAACAGTTCTGGAGTGCCTTGGAGGACAGTCATGGAAGCATTTGCATTGGAGGGAATCTTCCAGACCATCTAATTTCATTTTCCCTGTCATGGGCAAGGACATTTTCAAGAACATCAAATGCCCATCCAGCCTGGCTTTGAGTGTTCCCAGTGTGGGGTATGAACCATTTCTCTGGGCAGCTTGTTCCTGAGGATGGGTTGGGCAGCAGAATTCCAGAGGCTGATCTGTTGCCGTTAAGTCCATGGTGATGCTCCTTCTTTGCCACTGGATAAATGTCAGCTCCTGTTACAGAGTGCAGGAGGAGAAAAGATCCCAGATGGCCTCTCAGTTTGAAATGTCAGATGGATAGGAAAAATGGGTTTTCACTCCTACCTACTCATCTCATGTAGGGATTGATGCAGTTGGGGGTAAAGCCACAACAGCATCTTGCCTTTATTCAGGGCACCTCCCTGTCCCCCAGGGAGAGGGGTGGGAAGGATGCCAGTTCCTGTTCACTGAGTGCCTGAGGAGAAATATTTTCCAGATTTTCTTAAGTTACATGATAAAAACAGGCTTTGGGGGTCGATACTGCTGAAGCATCAGTGACAGGGAGCACTGCTGGAAGGGCAGGCAGGATTTCGTGGGAGAGCATGGGCTTGGTGGATGCTTTCATGTTGTAGTCCAAGGCAAGACCCAGTGGTGGCTCCCATTTGGATCATGTGGAGACCCTCGTGGAGTGGGTTGTGGGTTGTCCTCCTCTCAGAGGTTAGGATTGCTGGGGGGAAAAGCCCTTCTGATGGAATAAAGAGAAAATGAGGAGGTGACTCTCCAAACAAGTTCTGTAGGCACTTGCTTGGAAAGCAAATGACTGATTTCTCCTCTTGAGGGTTTTCAGATGCTCCTCTCGTTCAGCTTTGCTGGACAGTTTAAAGGAAAACGCTGAGAAAGACGAAATTTTCTATTCAGTCCTCTCAGTTCATTCCCTGCAGCTCGAGGAAGGCTCCCTGGAAGGTCAGTGGCAGCTCCTGCAGTAGCGTGATGGGCTCATTTCCCTTTCGCCCAGCGCAGACAGCCCCGTCTCCAGGCCCTGCTGTCACGGTGCAGCTGTGCGAGTGGCAAAGTGCAGATGCTCGTTTTTCTTTACGAGCTGGCCGAGCCTTCTGCCGTCCCCCAGCCTTGGCAGAGGCGGCTGCAGCTCCACGCACGGCATCTGCCGGAGCGCCCGGGGGGCTGGCAGGGTATGAAAGGGAGGTGCGGGGCCAAGCGGGACTGGATGTGGCCTCGGCATGGCTTGGGAGCAGATCCCGGTTTTTTCCCTTCTTCCCCCGTGTCTGTTTGTGTTGGATGTCCCGGCAAATTGTGCCCTCTGCAGATGGGCTTTGACCTTGGCTGCCACCCAGGCTTGCTCTGCTGGGGCAGGTAGAGATAGGATGGATTTGCAGCCTTTGCTCGGCCCGTGGGTGGAGCATTTTCTAAATATGAGGTCTGATTTATGCCTGGTAACTACCTTTTTCCACTGTAAGGAAAGAAAAAAAAATAAATTGGTAATTTATTTTCCCAGGGTTGTGGGAAACTGCACTTACTTGAGCTTGAGGTAACTTCAGCTGAGCTTGTTGAAATCTCTGATACATCCCAAGGCTCCTGAGTTCAGAAAATAAAAATAAAACAGGGATAACAATCCCACTGTGCCCTATGAAAGACAGAATGGGGCAAACAGCAGGAGTTTGGGGAGTTTTTTATCTTGTACATGGATGTGCTTGATGGAAAATAAACGCACTACAACTTTAAGGCTTTGCCTGCAGCTAAATATAAGGGTGTGCTGGCTCCACCCTGCTGCTCTGTTAGGGATACAGGCATTTATTTTTCTGGGGTGGGTTTTTGCTTTATTTTTTTCCTTCTTTTTTTTTTTTTTTTTTTTTTTTTTGGGTGAATCTCCACCACGAAATAACCGACAGTTTAAGCGAGTGGTCCTGGAGCGTGCAGGAGAGGTACCTCCTAACACTCTCCCCATGGAAAGTTAAAGGATTGGGACTTGACCAAATTTCAACTTTCATGTAAGTGCTGCGTGCTGTTGTCTGATGGGGAGATGAGGATGGCAGGGATGAAGTATTAAGACAGCAATTTACTGTTTTAACCTGACTTTCCTGAGCCCCCAGCCTGCTTGGTGTTGGGCCAACAGCCAGGTTAGCCTGGGGGAAGCTGAGCTTTGTGGCTTGGGGATGGTCAATCCTGAGGGGATGATTATTATTTTCCTAAATTTTTTGGTTTTATTTTAGGTGAAAGCTCTGTTGGTGTTGTTAAAACTCAGAGAGGTGGCGGCAGGGTGTGTTTTCAGTCAGCATTTTCTCAGTTTAAACTTATTTTTCTCTGACTTTCTGTTTGGGATAGAGAAGCCAGTTTCATCTCCATTTTCTATAATCATCTGCTTATTTTATTAGCTTTTTCCAAAAGGCTGTATTTCCCCCGATGCCTGGCCACCTGTTTTCTATGAGCTGCTGAAGGTCTGAGCTCTTGCTCCGCGTGTGCAGAGCAGATTTCTTTCAACAAGCCAAAAGAAACGACACAGCTATAGACTAAAAAGGGCAAAAAACCCCACATGCTGTGCTATTTTGGTAGTAGCAAATTATGTGTCCTACAAATTACCATTGGTTATGAACATTGTCCGTCTGTCTGGATGACAATGTCCTGCTTTCAGACCACTGCTAATACGTTTAGAATTAGGATAATACTCATTGAACTCCAAAGCGGCTCCTCTTTTCTTCGCCCTGATTTATTCCTACCAGCAAATGTCACATGCAAGTGGAAGTTTTATGGCTGGATAATTCACAGCCTGTTGGGCATCTTATTAGGAAGGGCTCGGACTTTTAAAAAAAGTGACTTGAGGTTGTTCTTTTGGTGTTGGGAAAGTATGCCTTCCCTAGGTTTTCTTGCTTGCTGACTTTCTAAAAAAATTTTTTTTCTTTTCTTAACCTCACCCTTTTTTCTTTAGTTTTTGCTCTCCCTTTCTCTTCCCCTCTTTGTTTTCTCATCCCCCTTTTTTTTCCTTCCTTTCCCCCATTTTCTTTCCCCGTTTTTTTTGTCTCCCCTTTTCTTTTACACCTTTTGCTTCACTCTTTTCTTCCCCTTTTCTTTCTGTCTTTCTTTCTTTCTTTCTTTTCTTTCTTTCTTTCTTTCTTTCTTTCTTTCTTCTTTCTTCGTTCGTTTCTTTCTTCTTCTTTCTTTCTTTCTCTTTCTTCTTTTTCCTTCTTTCCTCTTTCCTTCTTCCTTCTTTCATTCTTTCCGTCTTTCCTTTTTCCTTCTTTCTTCTTTCCTCTTTCTCTTTCCTCTTTCTTTCCTTCTTTCTTTCTTCTTTCTTTCCTTCTGTCTTCCTTCTTTCTTTCCTTCTTCTTTCCTTCTTCTTTCCTTCTTTCTTCCTCTTTCTTTCCTTCTTTCTTCCTTCGTTCTGTCCTTCTTTCCTTCTTTCCTTCTTCTTCTTCTCCTTCTTGCTCGTATCCTCTTTACCCTCCTTTCGCTATTTCTTGTCTTTCTCTCTCTCTTTCTTTCTTTCTCTCTTCTCTCTCTCTATTTTTCTCTTTTTTCTCTCTCTTCTCTTTCTCCTTCTCTCTTTCTTCTTTCTCTCTCTTCTCTCTTTCGTTCCCTCTTCCCCTTTCTCTCTGTTCTCTCCGTTTTTTTCTATTTTCCCGTATTTTGCTTCCTATTTTTTTTTATTTATCTTATTTTCTCTGTTCTTTCCCTTTCATTCTTTCCAGTGGAGCACAAGTAGAACTGATGGCTTGCTCACCTTTCTGAGCTTCGTAAACATCAGCTCTGAAGTACGACTCAAGTCCACAGTGAGGACTGTGGTACTGTAAGAAATAGATGTGACACTGTAAGAAATAGGTGAGGATTGCAAATAAGGATTTCCCCACTACAGTATCACAAGCACATTCACCTTTTGATATGCCTTTCAGAGGTGGTTCATGCCTATGTCTTGACCCGTGGCTGGTCTTTTTGAGCAGTGTACAGTGGATACCCTAAGCAGATATTTCCAGATGTGGCATTGCATGGGTGTTCATGGGCAGGGGTGGCAGCAGGGTGAAGCCTCTGGTGCTCCAGCTCAATGATAGGGTGTCTGTGTGTGTTGGGTGAATCCCAGCACAGGAATACCCAGCAGGCAGCTTTGTCCTCTCCCACAAGTCCTCTCTGGGCCAGAGTGTCCCCTGCAGCCACGCCAAGGGCAGGTTATGCCCTTTCCAGCTGCAAGGCTTGAGAACAGATGGTGTCTTGTTCCACTTTCACACCACCCCTGGCTTCCTTTCCAATTTTCCTGAGTCATCTTTTTCACAAAAGGGATTGAAAGGAAGAGACTGGCATGTCCATGGGGGCAGGTAGCTTTTTCCTTCCCGTGCTGCCTGGCACCCTGCAGTTGGAGAGTGTCTGGTTGGTGTTTCTGCAGCGTCTCTCTGCTGTGATGTGTCTGTGCTTCTCCTCTCTGGGGTTTTCCATGCCGGTTATCTGTGCCAAGCAGGAGACAGGAGGTGAGCTGCTTTGCTGACTGTCTGGGAGGAAAACACTGCTGTGGCCTCGTTTTGTCTCAGATGGATTCAGGAGATTCAGGCAAAGTTCCGTGATGAATTCAAAGACCGCTTCCTTCCTCCTCTTCCTCCCCCTTCATCTTCCTCTCCTTCTCCTTGTCCTCCTCTGCTTCCTCTCTTGGTGCTTCCTTTCTCTTTTCCTCCTCTTCTTTTTCTCTTTCTCATCTTCTGCCTTCTCCACCCCTTCCTTCCTCTCCACCTTTTCCTTCTTTCCCCTCCTTTCTTCCCCTCTCCCCCTCCTTCCTCTCCTTCTCCTGCATTTCTCTCATTCTTTTCTCTCCTTCCTTCTCTCCTTCCTCCTACTCCACCTCTGTCACAACCACTGCCACATGCTGGTGCTGCTGCAGGATCCAGATGCTGCACAAATCCAGAGCAACATTCCCAGCTCTGACTGTCCACAACCCTTATCCCGTGCCAGAGCTCTCTTCCCCTTGCAATGCAGTGGCAGCTTTTGCAGAAGGGAGACCCCAGAGCATCCCAGCAGAGGGCTGGTGCTGTGGGAGCCCCAGGAGCACTTTTGAAGGCTCCTCCCTTCAGTTCCCAGGGGTGTTTGTTGCCAGGATCAGTCCCACTGTCACCCTCCAGTTGCTGCTGGGGTGTCTCAGGGCTTTGGTGGCCAAAAAGGACAGCAGCTTTGTATCTCCTGGTTTACACCTGTGGGTACCAGAAAGGTGTGAAACCCCGTGATTGTGAAGGTCCTTTCAGAGGGCTCCTTGCCCAGGAACCCATTTTCAAAAGTCTTCTATCCACTGCAGGATGAGGGCAGGGCTGGCTGGGCTGCATCCTCAGATGTTCAGGAGCTGCTTTGGGTGGTGTTTCAGGTCATAAAACCCAAGTGCTGTGCCTGGAAAGACAGACTGCTGCCACAGCATAAACAAATCTATAGAGCCCAGGCTGCCAACAAACTCACCATGTGCAGTGTGTGTGTTTCTCCACCTCTCTTGTGCTTTCCTGTCCAAACTGAGAATGGCTTGGGCATTGAGGGAAAGTCCTGTGGGGAGAGGCTGAAGGAGGTGGGGGGTCTCAGCCTGGAGAAAAGGAGGCTCAGGGGGGACCTTGTGGCTCTGCACAGCTCCTGACAGGAGGGGACAGCCAGGGCTCTGTTCCCAGGGAACAAGGATGGGAGGAGAGGACATAGGCTGCACCAGGAAATGTTCATGTTGGACATGTGGAATTTTTTCACACAAGAGGGGGTTAAAAAATTAGAAGAGGCTTCCCAGGGAGGTGTTGGAGTCCCCATCCCTGGGGGTGTCCAGGGAAGGCCTGGACAGGGCACTCAGTGCTCTGGGCTGGTGACAATGCGGGGATCAGGCATAGCTTGGACTCGATGATCTTGGAGCTCTTTTTCAGCCAAGATGATTCTGTGATTCTCTGATTGCTGTCCTCTGGAGAGATTATGTGTACAGGTGGCAGGTCCCTGTTACTTACAATGAGCCTCACATGGAGCTGGGACTGGCATGAGGTGGCACTAGAGCTTTGTCTGAGCCTTTTTCATTCCATCTGCGTCAGACCCCTGGAGCAGGAGTGAATCTGCTGTCCTCCAGGTGGTTTTGGAGGAGCTGTGTAACAATTGCTGGAGTGTGGATGTGCAAATCCCTCCTTACAGGTCCCTGAACTTGTGGCAGTGGGTAGGAATGAAAGGCTGTTTTTGTTGAAGGATTGATGAGCTGTGGCTGATGCTGCTCTTTTGTACACCTTTTCCATCCCCTGATGGGTAGGGTGCAGTGGCCACTGGCAAACTGAGCAAAAGCTCTGCAGAGCGCCTGGAAAGGGCTGTGTTCGTGTGTGTATGGGCTGCAGAGGGGCAATGCACACCCACTCGGGGGTTAGCAGTGCTTAGAAATGGAAGTTCTCCTTTGGAAGCCTGCTTGAGCACCATTTCCCGAGAGTTGCCTAATTTAAATCATCTTTGCTCTGTTTTGTCCTATCCATTATTTTCAGCTGTCAACATTAAGTGCCACAAAGACCCTGTAATAGGCTTCTTTCTGCTTCCCTCTAATAATCCCAGAAACAGTCACTGGGCCCTTTGTCTGGGGCTCTGTGATGGCTCTCAGTGTTCAATTTGCTGGAGAGGAACCACTTTGTGGAACAGTAGGACAATCAGTGAGGCAGTGGCTCAAGTGCTGCCATCCTCCCTTTGAAGAGGCAGGAGAGGAGCGAGATGGAATTGTGTTTTGCCCATCATGGTTAATGACTTCTTAGAAAAGCTTCAGTGGCAGCTCAACAAAAGTGATCCTGGCTTACAAAAATAGATGCATTTAATTTGCCCCAGAAGTTGTTGGGGTTTAGAGTGATCCTTGGAGCTGAATGAGAACAGTGAGATCTGGTCTTCAGGTCTAGGTTAGGACTCGGAGTCCGTGTCCAGGAGGGTCCAAGCCTTGTATGTCATGGCCAGGATGAAATCCAGCAGAGGTAAGTATTGCCAGATTTTCTAGGCTTTTTTAGGCATTGGCAGGATCCAGTGAAAGGTCTTTACACTGATACGAGGTCCACTAAAGAAGAGGTGAAAGGTGAAACTGCAGGGTCCTGTCAATGCTGTGGATCCATCTTTGGCAGTCCTGCAATCTTACGTGTCTTCAGGGATGCCTGCTTGGGGCTGGGGGTGAACCAGGAGGCTTCCTGAGGGCTCTTTCAGTACTTGGATGCTGCAGACTTTATGTCTTCCTTGGGGCAGTATAAGGCATTCCATGCCTAACTCAGCATAGATTGAGGAATCTTTACCATGGTTTCTTACTCCTCGTCTTTTACTGAAGTAGAGAAACAGCAAGATGATTCCTTTGATGCATTTCCATTGCATGAAATATCTCAAAACATCCAGCATTCCATGTGATTCCATACGGATTTTGTGCTAAGTTTTACTCATCTTACTTGGGCTGCTGCCCTCAGCCATGCCCATCTCCTGCCCCTTCTGCCATCAGGTCATGCTCCAGGTCTGCCTTCCCAGTCTGAGGAACTCTGATTCAAAAATCTGCTTCCAAATTTCTGCTTCACATATTCCCCTTGTCAAGGGATCAGTTCAAGGCAGCTGAAAGTACCCAGAGTACAACTAAAAGTACCCTAACAGTGCTGCACTGGGTATTAGAAAGCTGTTTGTCTTTACTGGTCAAGAATGGCTCTGTGACAACCTTCTTCCAGAGATTTTAGGGGGAGTAAAGGTGTGAAGATGGAGCTTGGTGTGATTTTGAGGAGCTCCTCCATGCGCTGCCTGTCATACCTTTCTTGCTCAGCCCTCTTGATCCTGGAAGTGAAAGGTACCAAGATGGAGGGAGTCAGGGATGGCTCAGAAAGCAGGTGAAGAAGACTAATAATTCAGCTTTTCTACAAGTGCATAAATTAGCTATTATGGTGGGAACATAAATAATGAGAAGAAAAATAAGTTTTCAAGTACGTGTTGCAAGGAGAAGTAACTTTGATTTTTAAATTTGAGCTGTGCATGCAGAATCACAGGATGGTTTCTTCTGAGTCTATTTATCCTGAAACTTAATTCTTACAGGGACCATTGTCAGGGTGGGGTTTTTTTTGGGGTTTTTTTTTTTTTTTTTTTGCATTGATTTTATGTTGACTGGTGCAACACTTAATCTGCCACCACTCTGCTCAGACCCTTTGCCTGCTGCTTGGCTTTCTTGAGTCCTACTGGAGTGTCTGATGGGTTTTTCTGGCCTCGAAGCCTTCTTCTACTCTGTGCTAAGACAGCAGCTTTAGGAATGAAAAACGAGTTCAAAAATTATATTAAAGAAAAGCTGTTGGTGTAACATGATTTTTGCTCAGTCCCATATGGCTTGGGGGTCCTAGGTTCATTAAAAAAAACCCACTTAAAGTGTGCTCTGCCTCACAAATGTCCCACAAATATCCCCTTAATGTTAGTATGGCCCACGGCTTCACCTGGGTGCTTTCCATGAAGTCCCAGATCTGCAGTTGGGTGGAAAGCTAAAAATCTAAGGAAAACTGTCATGACAAAATCCAGGCTTGTGTTAGCCCATTTGGTTGTAGAAAGAGAAGTTGCACACTGGACCTCTGAGGAATCCCAAAGGAAAAGAAAAATAGTGTGTTCGAAGAAGGGAAAAAAACCCCAAAAATTGCTGGAAGTGTTGAAGGCAGTCTCATGGGCTTGGGATGGTGTGAGCACTCAGCTCTGGCAACGGCTGGCAGTAAAGCTGAAGCTGTGGTTGAGGAGAGAACTCACCCTTGGGCTCTTCCTTGGAGTCAGGGAAGGTGGATTGTTTTCTGGTGATGAAATTTCCTATTGAAAAATTGAATGTTTCCTTCTCTCCCTTGTGAATGGGACGCCCGGGAAGCGAAGCACGCTGGTTCCAATTACCAGCACAGCCAGCCCAAGTGCTGCAGTCAGTCAGGAATTTATACCTTTTCATACATTCTAGAAAAGAGAAAAACTTTTTTTAATGATTATTAGTTTTTTATTCTTTTTTCTTTTTCAATGTATGTAATGAATTCAAAGCGGGAGCCCAGCCTGACTGCTTTTGATTTGTTCCCATATTAATGTTTTATGTCTGAATATGTGCCTGGTCACTCAAATTAGTCAAACTTGCTACTGCAGTTGAGCCCAAAAATATGGTCCCAATCAATGCAGGCTCATTGATAGGGCTGGAGCACCTCTCCTGTGCAGACAGTCTGGGAGAGCGGGGATTGTTCAGCCTGGAGAAGAGAAGGCTCTAAAGTCTCTCCAGTGACCTGTTTGTGGCCTTTCAATACCTAAAGGAGGCATAAAAGAAAAAAAAAAAAAAAAAAAAAAAGAGTTTTTAGTAGATTGAACAAAGGGTGATGGTTTTAAACTGAAGAAGGAAATGACTAGAATCTAGGAATTCAGACTAGATGTAAGGAAGAAATTTTTATTGGGAGGATGGTGGGGCCCTGGCACAGGCTGCCCAGAGAATTGGTGGGTGCCCCATCCCTGGAAGCGTCTGAGGTTAGGCTGGACAAGGCTTGGAGCAATGTGGGATAGTACAAGGTGTCCAAAATCCCTTCTCCCAGGCCTTTCCCTGCTGCATGGGCAGGGTGGATGGCCTGATTTACAGGCAGTGCTGGCTGGTGTGAGCTGTGACTGCAGATGGGCCCGCAGGCTCCAGCTTTGCATGATGCCTTCTGCAGATACCTGGCAGAGCACAAAGACCTCGTTAAGGCAGCCAGTTTGGCTGCAAGTGCACACCCCTTCCAGGGCACAATTGGATAAGTGGTGCTCCAGGACCAGGCTGCTGCACCCCCACGTTCCAGCTGATATTTAAAATAAGAGCGTACATCTCTGTCATTGTTTCCATCCAGGGTTGCCTTCAGCTCTTCAGGCAGGATCCCTGCTTTCCTACAGGGTTACACAAAGCCTCAACAGAGGCAAAACTTGCCCTGCAGTGTGAGACAAGGGGCAGCAGGCAAATCATGGAATCACAGAATCCTTTAAAATGGGAAAAAGATCATTGAGTCCAACCATTCCCCCAGCTCTGCCAAGGCCACCACTAACCTGTGTCTCAACATGGCTTTTAAATCCCTCCAGGGATGGGGACTCCACCAGTGCCATGAGCAGCCTGTGTCAGGGCTGGGCAAAACTTTTCACTAAGAAATTTTCCCCAGTATCCCATGTAAACCTGCCCTAGTGGAGTTGGAGGCTTTCCCTCTCATCCTGACCCTTGTTCTGTGGGAGCAGAGCCCAGTCCCGCCCTGGCTGCACTCTCCTGTCAGGGAGCTGTGGGGAGGGAGAAGGTCTGTCTCCTCTCAGACTTCTTTTCTCCAGGAGTAACTGGCTGGGGGAGAATGAAAGAATACACAGAGCAGCTTACAATGTATGGAAATGTTGCATATACATGTGTGTGATTGCAGGAGATTCCCGTTGCATGGTTGTGTTACTGGGAGTACACGGTCATTAGGAGTCATCTGCAGTGGGAACACCTGCAGGGCCAGAGTTAAGGGTGATTATGCAGCCCAGCCCTAGCTTTTCTTCACTTTGGAGAGCTGCACAGCATAATTTCATCATGGATTTATATACAGCTAATTGGCATATAGTTTGATATGCAAATAAAACCATATAAATATCAAGAGAAGGACTTAAAGCTGTGCTTTCCACTGTCACGCTACAATCCTTGCTTTTCTGGTCAGTCTAATCTACTCGATTGCTCCTTTCATCATCTTGTGTTTTGAAGGCATGATATCTCTTTCAAAGAACATCTGTCAGACGTATATTAATTAGTTAATTTTTCTGCATGGAATGTAAACACGAGGGTGGAGAACCCAAAGCCCTGAGGATCCAGTGAGGTGTGTGGCCAAGTAATTATTTTGGGGTAATGCAGAGATGTGGCCTGTGCTCAGTCTATAAAGGCTAGAAACAGGTTTTCTACCAGATATAGTCAGTTTATGCTAAAGACTGAAGTGAAATTTTCTTGATGTGGGCACTAGAGCCTGTGTCATAGACACACCATCGAGATGGCATTTCCAAGCTGAGCTTTCTAAGCCAAAGATGCTACTGGCAGTGGTGCTGAAGTATGTTTAAATTCAGTTTTTAATTAAGAATATTAAGTTTAAGTAGTTCAAGAATGGAAGAAAGCATGGAGAGAGCCAGTATTTTTATGTTGAAGGAAAATTTAAGGTGTAAATTTCTTAGCTGGTAGCACCAAGTTTCACTCCTGAACTGGGGCTGCCTGGCTGCTTCTCATGTGGTTCACACTGAGAGACAGATTTACTGGGATTTTTGTGTTTTGTTCTTGGGTGAATGTCTTTTGCTGCGAGTCTTCAATCAGATCTATTTTGTGCAAAACCACGAAATAGGTTTTTGTGTGAGGGGACTGTGGTGCCATGTACATGCACAGCAGTTGGGCTGGAGAAGAGCTTGGTGTGCAGTTCTGGGGCCAGATCCAGTGCTGGCAGTAGGGCAGAGGGGTGCATTGAAGCAGGGCCATGCACAGGTAGGTACAGTACAGGAATTCCCAGAGGGTTCCCCAATCCCAGAGCACATCACTGGCACTGGAGCATGTCTTGCCATTGGGGACATTCAGAAGTCCTGCTAAGTCAGGGTGGTCTCTGTCAAATCCCTCCTTGGCCCCTCTGGCTCTCTTGGCTGAGGTGTCCCCAGGCTCCCTGGTGGTCACTGAGCTGGGTTCCCATTTCTGAGCCTGTGTGGGACAGCTGCCCCTCTGTTCTTGACAACAAGGCTCTTCCCTTTGGCACTAAACAACCTGCAGTGTCCTTTCAGCAGGATGAATTTTGGATTTCTGCAGGTTGCACCAAAGCAGTGTTTAACTCCCATCATCTGTCTTTACCACTTCTGCCTTTCCTTATGTGTCTTTTTAATTTTTCTTTTTTTATTTGCTTCCTGGCTTCCAATCCTCTTGCTAATGTGTTCGGTGTGGACTATTAACATATCCCAACAGGAGCAACCCTACTTATGTTTTCCTTTTGGAGTAAGGATTAGGGAATACCCCTTAGCCCTTCTTTTTCTTTCCCCCAGTTTTTTCTGTTTTTTTCTTTTTTCAATTCTTCTCCTTCAGAACTGAACTCCAGAGGAGGGCACGGAGATGCTGCCAGGGCTGGAGCCCCTCTGCTCTGGAGCCAGCCTGGCCCAGCTGGGGCTGTTCCCCTGCACAAGAGAAGGCTCCAGGGACACCTCAGAGCCCCTGCCAGGGCCTCCAGGGGCTCCAGGAGAGCTGCACAGGCACTGGGCACAGGGCATGGAGGGACAGCAGCCAGGGAATGGCTTCCCAGGGCCAGAGGGCAGGCACAGATGGGATCTTGGGAATGAGGAATTGCTGGCTGGGAGGGTGGGCAGGCCATGGCCCAGGGTGCCCAGAGCAGGGGTGGCTGTCCCGGATCCCTGGCAGTGCCCAAGGCCAGGTTAGACAGGGCTTGGAGCACCCTGGGACGGTGGAAGGTGTCCCTGCCCATGGCCCTTCCAACCCACACCACTCTGTGATTCTGTGAGCTGTGTAATTATGCAGTAGAGTGCAGGTCGGTACTAAGAGCATTTTTTTTAAAATAAGCATTGTTTTGTCATACCTGTCCAGATAATCAGCCAGATAATCACAAAAATGCCTCAAGGAGAAAGAGAGATGGCATTCACCATCAGCTGGGGATCTGTAAAATGCCATGTTGCACGAAATTGTCGTGAAGCCACGACACTGGCAAAGCTAGGCAGAGGATTTTTTGCTGGGTGTCGTGGTTTTCTTGCCTTGCTGGATAAAATAAAACCCGCCAAAGCAGCGGCAGTGAGCTCCCATCTATCTGTTCTCATACTCCCAGCCGCTTCTGCCTGAATTATTCATGCTCCGTAAGTGATCTGCAAACAGCTCCTGTGATCTCCCTGTGATCTGTGGGTATGCCAGACTCACCCCTGCTTAGGTCAGGGCATTTTCTTGTTTCCTTCCCCGCGGCAGGGAGTCTGTGGGAATCTCCAGATTCCTCACCGCCTCTTTCTCATTAGCTCAGACGTGTATTTATTATTTACGGGCAGGATTTGTTCAGCTGTCCCAGGCACACGGTATTATCAGTGGATAAGCAGGAAGACTCACTGCAAACATCTGTAGTTGTTGCTTGACAAATCCTGTTTGTATAAATAATATTAAGGAGCTGCAGAGGCTGTTGTGGAGTAAATACCCTCGTGACTGAAGGCAGCACTGCCAGCTTTTCACCTGCGTGTGCATCTCAATAGAGGTTTACTGGGCTGTTTTACACACACATATATATACATATAAAATACTTCAGTTTATTTTTTTTTTTAGTTTAAAGGCCCCTTCCAACCCAAATTATTCTGCTATGCCTATATATGTATATATGTTTTATGTATTTGCCTTTTTTTTCACAAGCTCTTTCCCTGTATTTACTTCAGCTTTTAGGTTTTTTTCCTACTGATTTGGTCATGGAAATGGGTTGACAAAGCCAGGGAGAAGGGCAGTTTACCTAATACCAATAGGCTGGTATTTCATGTGCTCTGCTATCCATATCATTAATGAAATGGGCTGTAAGCCCACCTCTTCCACCATACCCACCCCAGATGTACCTACCCCAGGTACATCTTGGATCTGCCTCTCCAGTGTACTTCAACCAACCACTCTTTATTTTGGGATGAGGACTGGGATGTTTCAGGAACCCATTGCCAGTGGAGCTGCAGCTAATGCTCTGAGCAAGGCACGTGGGGCCCCTGGTCCCCTTCTCCAGCTGAGGGAGTAATTTGGGATGAAAAAAGCTCCATTTAGGCTACCTGCTTTTTTATGCCAACCCATAGGAGGACCTGTGCCTCGTTCAAGATATTCCTCACCTATGACATAACTGAGATGCAGTGAGTTTGTTAAAATGTCCTGTCTCTCTGCATTCTGGAAAGAGGATTTTCTATTAAACCTTAGGGAAATTACTGGCCTTGTTAACTAGTGTGGAAGTAATGAACCACAGCAGGGTGACTCGGGAGATTTGGGCCCTTGCTTCGTAAGACTGCATTGTTTCTTCAAATGAGAGAAATAATTTAAGCAAACAAACGAACAAAGAATTTCTGGAAATTAAAGTACGGTACAAATGGGATGATTTGCTCATCCTCTGTTTAATAGGAGCGGTGCAGTGAACAATTGTGTGGTCGACCTCAGAAATCTATCCATGGTAACTAGTCACAGGAGAGAAAAATAGACAGCCTGCCACCAACTTGGTATTAAAGTTCTATTTTCCCTTTTTTCCACGGTTGTGGGCCAGTCAGGGACTTTCCATGAGCAATCAGCACAGCAGAAATCCCCTTCTGCTCCCTAGCAGCCATCTCTGCTCAACAATCAAAGGTGCTTTTTCTACTGGTTTTGGCTTAAGTGGGGTTTTGTCCCAGTTTCCAGTGAGATCAGGCTGGGGCAGACCCTTCCTGTCAAATGCATCCTGCTGAAACAGGGCTATCATAGAACCACAGAATGGTTTGGGCTGAAAGGCTCCTCTCAACCATCCAATTCCACCTCCTGCCATGGGCAGGGGCACCTTCCACCTGACTGGGTTGTTCCAACCTGGCCTTGCCCCTTCTGCCGCGTGGCTGAGGTGTGTTTGTTGTGAAGGAACCTTCGGTTTTGTCACCTCTACCAGGTGCTGGGTGTTAAATTCCTGATGGGATTTGAGGTCTGTGCAAGCCCTGCATGACCCCAGTGGCTTTGGGCAGGTCCTGCAAAGAGCCTGGAGGAAGGACAGAAAGAGGCTGCCAGGCTGGAGTTCAAAAACAAATACATCAGAAATACTGCGCCTTCAGGCTCGATGGTCTGTTCCTCAAAAGACAATTTTGGAAGGCATCTCTGTGCTTTTGTTCTTCCATTAGGCAGCTGAGGAGAGAGAGCATTGTTTTCCTCCCCTCATCCGTTCCCCTTGTAGGGGAAGAAGGAGGACTTGGCCACCCTGAGCCGAGCATCCCAGGGGAGCTCCCAAAACAAAGGGCTGCGTGGAGGAGGATTCCGTCATCCCGTCCCCGCCATCCCCTTCCCTCCCTTCACCCTGCCCTTGGCACGGCCGGGGAGCACGGGGAGGGGAATGTTCCTCCTCCTCCTCCCTGGAAACCCAGCTAACCTCTCTCACCTCCAGGTTTGCTGCTGCCTGTAGGCTTGGCGAGGCAGCCCCGGGGTTTGTCTCCTGCCAGGAAGGTGTGTGAGCCCTGGCATGGTGTGGCAAGGTGACGTGTCCAGGTGCGGTGGCTTGGGTGACACAGCGCTCCTGAGGAATGTGGTGTGGGTATTCCTGGATGTGGGTTGAGGCTCTGGGGACACATCCTGGTGTAATTTTCTCTCCTGTGTGCTGCAGGCATCCATCGTGATCTGCAGAGAAGGCCTGTGGGTTGGACAGCATCTCTCTGACTCTTGAGTTAATTTCCCCGTGCAAGAAAATGTGCCTGACTTGTGGAGCTGGAATGGTTTTGGGGTTATTTTTTTTTAGGTTGTGTAGGTTTATTTACTAATAGCTGGACTAACACCAACCTATCTTGTTTTGCCCAGGCTCCAAGACTGACCCTGCTGAGAGCTCCTGAGATACTGAACTCTATGAGCGGAGACCACTTGACTGCACTCAGCACCTTTCAGGATCAGGCTCTAGGTAATTATTCTAATTCTTTGCCTGGATGATGGGGGAAATTTGCTGTTCTGGGCTATACAGACCATCTGAAATGACATTTCTAGTTGTTTGTCCCATGAACCTGTGGATTTTTTTTTCCTGCTGAAGGTTGTCACTGTAGATCAGTGGCTGGGCACTACAATAAAACCAGTGATCCCTCAAATATGAAGGAAAATACCAGCCTTGCTTCCAGAGGGGCAATCATAGAATGGTTTGTGTTGCAGAAACCCTAAAGATCATCAAATCCAAGCCACTTGTAATGGGACATACTCAACTAGACCAGGTTCCTTAGAGTCCCATCCATCTTAACTTGAATATTTTCAGGGGGGAGGCATCCTGGAATTGCTGGATCACCATTCTGGTAATGGTCACCAGCTGTGGTGCTTGGGAAGTTCTCCTGAAGTTAACTTGCAGAGAACTGTAAAAACAAGCAGTCAATATAAAAAAAAAAGGTGTTTGCTACCATCAAAAGCAGTCAAAGGCTTAAAATACCAATATTTGTTGGCAAGGATGCTTGTTCAGATCAGGCTTTTAAGAATTGCTCAAAACCTACAGCTGCAGGAACCTTCTTTTTAAAATAAACTCAGCATCTTATTTGTCTGGGTTTACAGTAGCTTCATTCTCTCCTCCAGACCTGACCTCCCTGTTGGGCCTCTGAGGATTTTTAAATCCTTGCTCCAAGGTGGATAGATGGAAATGGAAGAGCCTGGGGCTTGGCATTGTCCTGCTCTGCATCTTCATGGAGATGAAGATGGTGCTTTGCCTGGGGGTTGTGGGCAGGATTAGACCCAAGATTTGTGCTTTTATCTCAGCAAGGCCAGCTCAAACACAGAGCACGACCTGGAGAGGTGAGGTTCTCAGGGTTGGGTTTTAGGAGGAGTAAAAAGGAAGCAGGATGCTGTGGATGTTACTCCAAAGCACTAAGGATGAAGGATTTCCTGTAGGACTGACTTCCTGAGTGAGATGACATTCCATGCACAATTCTCCATGCTGATAGAAGTATCAGTCAATAAAGGGTTATAATTTTTAACCTGATTTGCTGAGATTTTCCCCAAGTCAATAAAAACCAGCTCCACACTGATTTCAGCAGAGGCTCAAGACCAGCTCTCAGATCAGAGTGGCATGAGGGCAGAGGGTCTTGCTGCCCCCTCTCCCAGGGCATCCTCTGTCCATGCAGGAGTAGAAGGCTTTTTTCCATCCCTTGCAGCTCTGTTTGGTGACATTTTCAGGACTCAGGCAGGAGGACATTGACTGGGTTGTTTCCTGTTTTGACAGTCTCCATTTCAAATCCTCTGTAACACAGCTTTGTGCAGGGAATTAGAACACCACATCCCATGTCCTCCTCCCTTGAATATTGCATTGGGGAGCTAAGATCGTGTTTCCAGTGGAGAGGGAGAATGCACAGGTCATGAAACAGGCTCTGAAAGTGAAAGAGAGGAACATGAAGAATGAGAAAGAAGGAATGCATTCAGTGTCAGGGCTGCAGTGGGATGTTTTTCTTTTCTGTATCCACGCAGAATTTGTCGTAATGGGGTTCTCCCTCAGTGCCAAAAGTCATATGCTTTGTGTTTAAACTGCTGCTGTCAAAGCTTGGGGAATAGCTAAAACAGAAAGGGCGCAGGTCAAGTGGATGTTTTCTAATTAACCGTAGCTCCCTATAAATCCTGGGGAAGGAAATAACCCAACAAACATCCACCAGCCCTGTGCCTGCTCAGGTGCTGGCTGCTGGTGGCAGGTCCTACTGGGACGTACCACAGGCAGGCAGCTGCCTCAGCATCCTGAAACAGCCCTCAGGCAGCATCCCCTGCCCAGGAAATTTTTGTGTAAGAGCTGGTTTCAGATTTGATCTAGGTCAGCAATCCGGAGGGTCAAGAGGTTGCTTCAGGTGAGGATGGAAGGTGAGAGAACACCAGCCTGTGGGCTGGAGGCTCATCCTAAACCCCTGCAACGCATCTGTGGATGAAGGCTGGTGTTTGCTGCTCTCAATTCAGCAGTTTTGGGTAGGAAACGCTCCAGGGGAGCATGAAGGCAAATGTGTCTCTGCCACCACTGCACATTGCCCCTCGCAAAGTCCCCCCCAAGGTTTTGGTGTGGCCAATTGCTCTTCCCTGAGCTGTAGCCTGAAAATAGGGATAGATAAAAACAAAGTGTTCTGGGAGCCATGCCAAGCCAAGGCACCAAGTTGTTAAGAGATCCGTATCTCAAAACCAGATTTTTTTGGTCTTTATCAGCTTTTAAGAGAAAATAGATGTTTGCAGGAGCACATTGAGATCATCCTAAGGAATGGAGTTCTCCTTTTCAAATTGTATTGCAATAATAATAATAATAATAATAATAATAATAATAATAATAATAATTATAATTATTATTATTATTATTATTATTATTATTATTATTATTATTATTAGTATTATTATTATTATTATTATTATTATTATTATTATTATTATTATTATATTATTATTATATTTCTGCCGTGAAGCCATATATGAGGATGTTATTTGTGTAGGAACTGGAAATGAACCTGAAATGATCAGCGTATTTTTTAAAAGGCACTTTAAAAGTCATTTGGCATTGGAAATGTACAACTATCCATCAAAGCAGGGCTTGGGGATAAAATAATTAGAAATCACACAACCATGGCAAAGGAAGATTAGTGCTAAAATTAGAAGCCATAAAGTTGTTTTTAGATTAGGCTGGAATCTGGACAGGCTGCTTTATTGTAGCCTGTTACTTTAAAAAAAATGTAAGGTGAGAGGTGTGAATTGTCTGCATTTGGTCATGTCCCAGTGGAAATGCTGTTGGAATGTTGGGTGGGATGATCTATGAGGTGAATTTCAGGGAAATCCTTAGGGGATGGAAGTACAGTCCCATGTGAAAGGTGACCAGCTGCTAAAGGAGCTGGGTTCAGTGCTGAGCTCTTCTCCACAAGGGTGTCCCCCTAATTTTGGCTTGCTACTAGTCTTGTTTCAGGGTTGTAGCGGCCAAACACCCACACTGCATCCAGAAAAGGGGGTGGGATGGCTGGAACTGGGAATTTAGGTCGGAATTTCCACCCACAGGTGGGTGTGAGTTGGAGCTGCTGTGATCCCCAGACCTGAGCTGTGCCCTTGGGTCCAGACGATGACATCAGGTGGGCACAGCCCATGGAGCTTCATCACTTTGTTTTTCTGCTGGACCTCCTCAGGCAAGAACAGGAATGAATCCTCTGTGAATGTCTCCTGGTCTGTCCTCTGATCAATTTTGTGTTTGTCTCTGCCTCTGTCAGAGACAAACACAAAATTGATCAGAGGACAGACCAGGAGAGCTGGGGCTGTTCATCCTGCACAAGAGAAGGCTCCAGGGAGAGCTCAGAGCCCCTGCCAGGGCCTAAAGAGGCTCCAGGAGAGCTGCACAGGGACTGGAGACAAAACATGGAGGGACAGGACAAAAGAGAATAGTTTTACAGCAGAAGGAGAGATCCAAACTAGATAGAAGGAAGAAATTTTTTGTGATAAAGGGGGTGAGGCCTGGGAACAGTTTGCCCTGAGCAGTGGATCCTCCATATATAAATCCCTTCAGGAAAAAGGGTCTTGGTACTAAAGCCCTTCTGGTATAGCTGGAAGGGTGTAACATGAGCAAGAGAGTGGAGGACAGCTGTTTTCACAGAGGAAGATGTCTCTACCTCAAGTAGAGATCCCTTCACCCAGAGAAACATGACTTCTTCAGGGCTGATGCCTTTAGATTTGAAGCGGGGGATTTCTGGGATAGAAACCCGAACTTTGTGGGATGTGCTGCCTAAATATGGACACAATTAGGTGTACCTCTCCCCCTGGTCCCAGCAGAGGTACCAAATGAAAAGGTCTCAGTTTCCCTGCTGGCTGGGAAGCACCAGCCCTGTTGTGACCACCCACAGCATCTTTCCTGCACGTGCATTTCCCGGTGCCTGCAGGGGAAAAGTGGAGTTGAGCACTACCTGCTCCCCCCATCACACTCCCTGCTGTGCCTCCAGCTCAGTGAAAGCAGGACAACTCCTCATCGACTCTTTGTAGCCCGAGAACAGAGCCTTGGAAAAGTCCAGCAGCGGGAACTTTACTAATTCCAGCTAATGACTCCGAAATACTGACTGAGGGGAACAATTGCGCATCATCAAAAGTCGCAGACAAAAGAAATGCAGTGCATTGTCATAGCAAACGAAGCTGAATCTGATCTGATGGAGCACCTTTCATATTCCAAGCGTTTCAAAGCCCTTGGCAGAGTAATGAGCTGCATGCTGACAGTGGGGCCACTGGGCTGGGCTTTATGTGGCCAACAATAGCCAGAACAGCTGTTGGCAGAGGACTGCTTGTGGTGGGAGAGGGGATGGATGGTGGCTGGCATGTTGGGGCTGCCCTGTGCTTTCCTGGTTTTTTTAAGTGCTGTTGGACCTCTGGCTGGCGTTTGGATGGGTGCTGGAGGTGATCAGGCAAGATATGTTGGTCTTTCTTAAAGGGGGCTTAGAAGAAAGATGTAGGCAGAGTTTTTAGAAGGGCCTGTAGTGAGACTACAGGGGTTGATGGTTTTAAATTAAAAGCAGGGAGATTCAGACTTGGTATGATGAAGAAAGTGTTTATGATGAGGGTGGTCAGGCCCTGGCACAGGGTGCCCAGAGCAGCTGTGGCTGTCCTTGGATCCCTGGAAGTGTCCAAAGCCAGACTGGATGGGGCTTAGAGCAACCTGGGATAGTGGAAGGTCTCCCTGGCTCTGGAAAGGCTTTGGAACTGAATATTAAGGTCCCCTCAACGCAAACCATTTCAGGATTCTTATTTAAGAGGGGTGGAGAAACACGTTCTGACACACATGAGGATCCCTTGGTGCAGCTGAGAATAGCCCTTGGCCTCCCAGGTCACCATCTGGCCCTCTAATCTTGTGGTCCCCATGACAGTTCCATGAAGGCCCACGTACAACTTCAGCTCTTTAATTTTAGCTAAGCCAGAATAGCATTGGTGCAGCTGTGGGAACAGATATCTTAGTCCTCAAACTATTCCTGTGGCAGGGAAGTTTCTTGCCAGTTGTGAGGAGAGGAAAAGGTTAATTGCGGGTTTTTTTTTTTTCCTTTTTTCTTTCCTTTTTTTCCCCAAAGAGGAAATAAATGTACCTACCCCACCCTAAGGGGACAGCACAAATCTGTCAGCCCTTGTTGGGTGGGGGCAGGCAGCTGGGCTGTGTTAAGGAAGTCACCCTGGGGAGGGAAGGGGTTTGTGGAATGGGTGGGGGGCCTTGGCTGCCTGCCCCGAGCTGCTGGCAGAGAGGGGCTGTGGTCCTGGGCTGCATTAGACAAGGCTCTAAGGCTGTCTGCAGAGCCCTGGAATTGCAGAATGGTTTGTGTTGAAGGGCCCTCAAAGCCCATCCAGTCCCACCCCCTGCCATGGGCAGGGACAACTTCCACTGTCCCAGGGTGCTCCAAGCCCTGCCCAGCCTGGCCTTGGACACTGCCAGGGATCCAGGGACAGCCACAGCTGCTCTGGGCACCCTGGGCCAGGGCCTGCCCACCCTCCCAGCCAGCAATTCCTCATTCCCAAGATCCCATCTGTGCCTGCCCTCTGGCCCTGGGAAGCCATTCCCTGGCTGCTGTCCCTCCATGCCTTGTGCCCAGTGCCTGTGCAGCTCTCCTGGAGCCCCTGGAGGCCCTGGCAGGGGCTCTGAGGTGCCCCTGGAGCCATGGGGTTTCTAACAAGTTACTCTCAGCCAGGGTTACAATGGAAGATCTGTACATAAGCCTGGTTTGGAGTTAGGAAATATGCTGAGGAGGGAAGGAGATCTCAGACCTTGTCCTGTGTGACCCAGGTCCTTCACTAACTCCTTCCTTCAACTCTCTGTTAACCAAGACCACCAGATTCCAGCAGCTTCACGGCTTTCCTGAAGGAGCACATGGGTTGGTGTTGGGTTTGCTGCATCACCCCCATCCCAGCAGTCAAGGGAGGATGGGAAGCTAAGCTGATTTGGAAGCCTGGATCCTCCTCACTCCATCTGTGTTTCTGTGCACTCCAACTGGGTCGGGCTGATGCCATGGCAAGACTTCCTCTTGCAGACAGCAGTCTTGCAGGCTGTCATCCTGCAGCAGGGGCTTGATGGTGTGCAGATGGATTTGCTTTCCTGTTTCCCTTCCTGTTAGCCTTGTGCTGAGGCTGGCCAGCCCTGCTTCCCAAGCAGGAATATCTCAAGAGGCCAGCTCACCGTCTCCATCATGACCCAGCCTCGTGTAGGTGTTCTGTTTCCACTTCTGAATCAATGCCCAAAGGAATATATAAGGAACCAACATTTTGAGTTTCTCTGGGAGCTGATTGCAATAAAAAATACACAGAGCCTATCCAAATCTTTCTTTTTGTGGATTTATATCAGCAGGGCTGGTGTGAGCAACCTGTGCTCGTCATCTTCTGAGCATGGTAGGAGGCAAATCAGCTCTGGGGGCTCAGGGGAGACTGTGCTCAGAGAAGGAGCAGGGGAAGGTGGAGTTGGTGTTGGTCCTGGTGGTGTGTTTGAGGTGGATTTACATCCCTACACTTTGCCAGATGGATGCTTTGCCCATGGTTCCATTTCAGCTGAATGTTGTGGTAAGGACAGGAGGGAAGATGTTAGGAAGGGAAGTGTTGGATTTATAATTCCAAGCTGTCACTGTTTGGTCCAGGAGAGCATCAGTGGAGCCTGGGTGCTGTTTCCCAGAGGAGGAGTGGATCTGCTGAGCCTGTGCCTCCCTGTGGGGCTGTGGGACAATGCTGTGCCCAAAGCTGAGCCACAGCCCTGGGGCAGAGGGAGCTCTCACTGCCCCCTCTGGCACAGCTCCAGGGCAAGGGGCTCATCTGGATTCTGCCAAATGGGTTTTCTTTCCCTCCTGTCTGGGATTCACCATGTGTCTGAGCTTTTAATATCACTTCATTCTCCCTCCCTACATCCCATGCCCCCATCCCAGATGTACTTGTTTAAGTGGCTTTAATTAACTTATATTTTCCTGTGCGTGACAGCTCCTTGAGGCTTTGGTAGCTGTTTTCTGTCCTTCCACAGTTGCCACTGACATGTAGCACTTTCCCTGCAGACCAGCTTTCAAGCCTACCGCGTTCTTCCCTTTCTCTACGGAATTATTTTAACATACTGAGGGGAATTGTTTCCATGTGAGCATAGTTGCACACTCTCAATTGATTATTAGGTGTGACTTTCCTGATCCCTGCTGGTATCTACAAGGATTTTGAGCAAGGAAGGCAGAGTGGCGTAGGATGATGGCTCAGGTCAGATAGATTTATCTTCACCAGTGACAAGACTGATAACTCTGGAGTGGCATGGCTACAGGTGTTATCATTTGGGTGTCTCCTCAAGAGTGAAGGTTAATGTCTTGCCACTACTGATCCATCACAGTGTTATCTGCAGGATTTACAGGTCTTCTTGTGCCTTTCCAGCAGCAGCAGGTCCAGTTTCCTGGAGTTCTGAGCTGTGTACCTGCTCCCTGCTTGCAGCAGCCATAGGGATCATGTTGGCAAGCCCTTACTCTCATGGATTTGTTTGGAATCAAAGTCAGGGAATATTCCTGCTTGTCACTGCACAGTTTTATGCTTCCCCAGTGGGATGGACTGGGGCAAGCCCAGGGTTTCTGTGCTCTGCCAAGGGAAGGCATCACAGGATGGGTTGGGTTGGAAGGGACCTCAGAGCCCATCTCTTCCATCCCCTGCCATGGGCGACCTTCCACTATCCCAGGTCGCTCAAAGGCATCAGGCAAGTGAAGGCAAGACAAGCCTTGATCCTGCTTTCCTGAGGATCACCCAAGAAATCTGACCAGGAAGATGGAAAAGAGCAAGGAGGAACTCAGATCTGAAGTAAAATCTCCTGGGGAAAAGAAAAAAAAGGAAAGAGCAATAAATCCAGCAAATTAAAATGAAAAGGCAGCTAACATGAGTGACAATTGTACAGCATCAGATAACGCTGCATCCTGAATTCCAGTGGGATAGGAAATATGAAGCAAAAATCACTCAGGTGCTTCTAGATGGCGATAAGGAAAGCAATTCCCATTTACCGGCAGAAATAAAATAAGAGGTGGTGATAAACCCTCCATGACTAGACTGGATTAGGGCTCTGGCTGTGAAAATTCATTACAGGCATGCAAAAGAATGTGTATCGTGCCAGCTAAACTGACTACAAACACCATTTATTTGGAGAAGAGACGATTCAGTCAGAATAAATAGATTTCTTTCAAAGGGAAGGGAGGGTGATCTGACACAAATCTATATTCCTGCCTTGTCATTTATTATGCAAATAAGTCTCACACCTCTCTAAGACATGAAGGATGAGTTTATGTTGGAGTTTTATGTTGGAAGAATAATCTTAAACTGCTCCAAGGATTCCAGGGCCAGGCTGGGGTTTCTTGCACACTGTGGCAGGAGATGCTGATTTCAGGAGGGGTTGTGATGGCAATGAGGGTCATGCAGCTTGGTCAGATGTTTTTTCAGATTTCCCATAAACAAACCCATCCCTTCACATTTTTTTACTGTTTGTGGTGTTTTGCTTAGGATTATTTTATTTTATTTTATTTTATTTTATTTTATTTTATTTTATTTTATTTTATTTTATTTTATTTTATTTTATTTATTTATTTTATTTTATTTTATTTTATTTTATTTTTATTTTAATTATTGCTTTGTTCTATTGTATTCTGTTCTATTCCAGAGTCATAGAATCACAGAATGGTTTGGGATGGGAGAGACCTCAAAGATCTCCTAATTCCACCCCCCTGCCATAGGCAGGACACCTTCTACTATGCCAGGTTCCTCCAAACCCCACCCAGCCTGGCCTTGGACACTTCCAGGGATCCAGGGGCAGTCACAGGTTATGTGGGAAATACTGTTTCTTGTATTTTCTAGTATTTTATTTAACTTTATTTGCCCATTCTCTGTAGGAATGACTACATATGGGGGTCATGTGCAGATGGGAGCCTGTGGTATGTTATCTATCCTTGTCTTCAGTTTTCTTTTTTTGGCATCAGCACCCATTAAAGCTGCATCATTCTGCTGGGCTCAGTGGAGCAGGGCACGTTTGAGGTTCAGACTCTGAGGTGGTTGTAGGTGGCAGCAGAAGCACTTAGCCTGATGTGCAGGGACCGAAACGTGACCTAACACCTCCTGTTCTAGCAATTACATCTCTCAGGATGCTAATTTTAGAAAGAGAATTGAGCTGGCAGGGGACACAAACAGTGGATGAAACCCTGATATTCTGTTCGGCAGAGAGAGGGCCAAGCCAGTGTTAAAAGAACAAAAAACAACAACAACAAAAATGAAACAGAAAAGTATCTCTAGAAGGTTTTTTTTTTTTTTCTGACAAGAACGTTGTAATTTTTGTAGCTGTGTTTTGGAAAAACTCCTGATGAATTGTGTGGCCCTGAATTATATATGTGTGAACAAAGCTCCAGGGGGGGAATCCTGACTCATGAATCCACCAAGCTCTGAGATGGACTCTGAGTGTGACTCAGGACATGTGGGTCTTCTCTCTCATGCAGCATGGAAGTCAGGGGGATGCTTGGGGAGTAGGGGATCCAGGTGAGACACTGTGCAGTTGTAGGACACCCAGAGAACCGGGTTGTAGCAAACACACACTCCAAGGTCTTCCCTAAATGCTTGGTCCCAGATCCTTCTCCATCACTGCCAGTCAAGGTATTTGCATGGATTTCTGTTTCTGGTGATCTTGGGAGAAGATGGCTTATGATGGCAGTAAAGGGACAGGGGACAGGTCCAGGATGAGCAGGAAGGACTGACCATCCAGCTTCTCTGCAGCCAGGGAGGAGGACGGTGCACCACCTTGGAATCTTACTTCTCCAGGGGTATTTTACACTTGTGTTGTGTCCTCAGCATTTCTCTGCTGCTGGGCTGGCCGGGCTCTTGCAGCACTCTGGAGAGATTCTGCTCATGGGATCTGACCTGATGGCTTTGCATGTTTTAAGTAAATTAAACACAGCTGCTAGGAAAATCCAGTAACCTTAACAGCACCACGGCTCCGTTGTCTGCATTGTAATTACAGCGGCAACCGCTGGGAAGTTCTACTTTCTGGTTTATTTTAAAATAACTTCTGAGCCACCCTTTGATCAACTACTTCATCCTCAAGTCCTCCTGTCCTCTCCCAAGGTTTAACCCTTGCTGTATCTTTAAGCATCTGTCTGATCACACTTTCAGTCAGTCACAAAGGCAAGCAGCTGATTGCAAAAATTACTTTTCCCCCCAAATATATCCTGTAATTTTTGAGCTGAGGGAGAATTTTAAGCCAGAGCTTATAGGGTACATGCAGACTGCAGACACTGAGCAGAGTTTTATGGCTCCTGGGGAAGGGCAACTTGAAATATGCATCTTTTTCTTATGCTTCAGACAAAATCCTTTGTGCCCTGCAGAGAAATGGGTTTTCTGTCACAGTGACAACAGCAAAAGGACTTAGATTTATGTAGGAAGCAAAATTAGGAGCCTAATTTGTGTTTCCCTTGTCAACCCCTGAGTGCAACCCATGCTGCAAAAGCAAGTGGTCATCTCATGGCACGGGCATAGCTGTGTGCTCCTTCCCTGCATCTAAAACTCTCACCAGCTTCTCTGTAGGAGCTGGGTGGGCTTACATTTCTGAAGGACACCCAGGATTAGGGAAATGGATCAGGGTATTCCATCAGAGTCCGCAAAAAGGCATGAAACAGCTATGTTTTAAGTTTGTCCCAGTGCAAGGAGGCTGCTCATGATCGTGGGGTGCTGGTGGCACCTCAATGGCAGCCAGGGCTGCATAGCTGCTGCACCTGAGGTCATGTTGTACTTGATTATATAATCATAGTTTGGTTTAGGTTGGAAGGGATCTTTAAAAGCCATCTCATTCCACCCCTGCCATGGGCAGGGACAACTTCCACTACCCCAGGTTGCTCCAAACCCCATCCAGCCTGGCCTTGGACACTTCCAGAGATCCAGGGGCAGCCACAGCTGCTCTGGGCACCCTGTGCCATGGCCTCAGCACCTTCATCATGAATCATGGTTATGGCTGCCCTTCATCCTGCTGGACATGGGATGAGCTGTCTCACAGAAATCTGAGGGTATGTTTTCCATCTTGTTTTCCAACTTGATTCCTTCTCTTTGCATCCAGGCTACCCAGGACAGGCAGATCCTGGCTGTGGTGCCCTGCTCTGCTCTCCCATCTGCTGTCAGCAGCACGTGGATGTGTGTCTGCCTTGGAGAGCAAAGTGGGTGCCTGTGCATGTGATTTGGGTGAAAACACTGGCTGAGTGTGATTGAGGTTGTAAAGTTTATGAGATTCTGCATTTTATGGTAAATTTTAAATTGACACTGCAATCAGGAGCATTAGGGTCTGTAAAGGGAAGTCGGTGTGATGTGTTGCAGAGCACAAGGTGGTAATTTCCTCTCTTATATTGATCCTATCAACAGCGAAGAATGAAGCAGCTGCTCCTTGGAGGATTGGTTTTTTAATGCGTTCATTTTATGTAATTTGTAGAGTTTTATTTATTGTGTGGGGGTTTCCCCCCCATGCTGCGTTTCCCTCTCCCCCCATTTCTAGGAGGGTGCAGCGCTGTCTTACCTACACTTCTCACCTGTGGATTTCAAAAGCTCTTTCCAGCCACAGCTGATGCTGTTGTTTCCATTTTCACACAGGAAGGGGAAAACTGAGCCTTGGAGATTGGAAAGGATGTCAGCCCAAAGATGCAGCCAGGTCACTCCTTCTGAGCATGATCCACACACTCAGTTCTTTCCGAGCTGGGAGGGATGATCTGTCTCAGGGCAGGTTTTTTTTGCTGGAAGAAACAGTCCCTGGCAATAATAAAAAAAAAAAAAAAAAAAAAAAAAAACAACAAAAACCAGCAGTAATTATTCCAAACACTGTCCTAGGCAATGAAATGTCTATTTGTGCCAGGGCATGGTAGAAATGCCTTTTCAGAGTATGTTTTCCGTGTGGGATTTTCTGCAGGGGTGTGGGTGACTTGGCTCCTGTGATTCTAGAGGGCATCTCCAGGGCACTGCCCTGTTTGAGGCAACAAAGGCTTTCAGTGGAGCTCAGGAAGAGTTTGAGGAAGTCAAAGACTCTTTAGAGCATATGAAGGGAGCAGGCAGAGGCCTTTGGGAGGAATTTGGGGGTCACCTGGGTATGAAAGATGTGAGATGAACTCTTCCCCAGGCTTAGACCCATTACAGATGAATCACAGCAAAGGGTTTGTTTTATGATGCTTGGTTTTCAGAAGAAGATGGCATGAAGATTTAAAAAGAACTGATTGCAAAAGTCATGGGCATTTTAAAGTAACATTTGATGGGGATTTCTTGAAGATGCTGTAATACACAGCCTACTGTAGAAGCATCTGCTTCCCAGATTAACAGAGGGTTTGCAAACAGCCCTTGGGAAGCACCCTCCAAGATTATTTCAAAACTGCAGAACAGATTTGGTGAATGATTTATGGCATGGATTTGCATGTCAGTTGCTCTTTCTCCTTTCTTTGTCAAATTTACTTGTTTCAGTCCTACTATGCACAAGCACTGGAACCATTCTGGAAGTGTGGATGTGCCAGGGTTGTGCTGCTCATCACAGCAGGGACCTGAAGGTGCAGAGCTGCAGTGCATCACCATCCAATGGGTGGGATGGGTTTTATTTAGGGGCTGTTGAGACATAGACCAGGAGCTGGAGGTAGGCTGCAGTGGCAGATAAAAATACTAACTTGGTGCTCAATCTCCTCTTAGGGTCAGTGGATGTTTGGCCAGTGGAGTCTGGAGGGTGTTTCACACCCCGAGAGAGATACTGAAGTTTGGGGAACTGAATGTCTCACCAGACACCCACAGTGGGGCCAACTGCATCCCCATGGGCTGCAGTAAGAGCTGGGGCAGCCACCCCACGTGTAGCCACAATTCAGCTGCTGGCCATAGTGTCTATTTTTGCCCTAGGACACATTGCTTAGTCTCCATCTGTCAGTCAGGAGGCATGCAGGTCCAGGGTTTTACCCAAAAAAGTCAGGCATGGGTCTGGGACAGCTTAGGGAGTCCAGAGTAGCAATGAGAACCTGCATTAAGGCAACTGAAGCCAGGATCTGTGTGGGCACCCCCCTGAGATGCCTTAGTTGGAGCTGAGCCCTACCTGGTGTGCCAGGGAGTGGTGTGGTTTTATCAGGCTGTCCCTGGGAGTCACCTCCAGGCCTGGACACTGGGGAGGGCAAGCCCATGCTCTCTGCTGGCTGTCAGTCCAGGGCAATCCTGTGCTTCAGGCAACCTAAATTCCAGCTGCTGGCTGGTCAGGGTTGGAGCATGGATGGCAGCCTTGGAAGGCCACTGGAAAGATGAGAGTGCTAGTTCTGTTGAGGACAGGGCTGTTCCCTGGAGAAACCTCTGGTGTCCTCAGCATGGACATGGAGCTGTTGGAATGTTCAGAGATGCTCCAGGGGCTGGAGCCCCTCTGCTCTAGAGCCAGCCTGGCACAGCTGGGGCTGTTCACCTGCACAAGAGAAGGCTCCAGGGACACCTCAGAGCCCCTGCCAGGGCCTAAAGAAGGCTTAGAAGAAAGATGGAGACAAACTTAACAGGGTGTGTTACAATAGGACAAGGGCTGATGGTTTTAAACTGAAGAGGAATCAATTTAGATCAGCTGTCAGGAAGAAG
This sequence comes from Serinus canaria, assembly GCF_022539315.1. Classification (NCBI taxonomy): domain Eukaryota; kingdom Metazoa; phylum Chordata; class Aves; order Passeriformes; family Fringillidae; genus Serinus; species Serinus canaria. The sequence continues at coordinate 74,105,182 of NC_066343.1, read as the reverse complement.
TTTTTTACAGTGAGTGTGGTAAAACACTGGCAGAGGCTGCCCAGAGAAACTGTGGATGCTCCAGTCCTAGAAACTATAATGGTCAGGCTGGACAGAGTTCTGAACCACCTGCTCTAGCTGAAGATGTCCCTGCTCCTGGCAGGAGGGTTGAACCAGATGGCCTGTGAAGGTCCCTTCCAACCCAAACTCCCCTGTGATTCTGTGATAAGGTTGTTTCTTCGCCTGGGCTCGACCACAGTGGCAGGGCAAGCATTCCACATCACCAGTTTATTTGGGAATCATCTCTCCCAGCCCAGCAGCTCAGCCCAGCCAGGTGGTTGGGAGGTCAGTGTGCTGAAGAGGGGCAGCAGCTCCACTGCTGGTGACACGTGGTGAGAGTAGCAGCCCCACGAGTGAGCTGATGTGGCGCGTCAGTGATGTATTCAGGGAGGGTAAATAGAAATCTGAATGTCATCTGCAGGAGGGCGTGTTCGAGTCATTCTGCAAACCACCCCAAGAAGCTGAAAGGGACCTTGTGGCTGAAGGGGAAGCCACAGGCAAGCCTGGTTGATTTGTAGCCTCTCATCGCACGTGTGTTTTGGGAACGGGAGAATGAAGCCTGGGCTGCCCTCAGCAATGCCCATCCCATTTTGGAAACTGCTACAAGAGCATCAGGGCATCAGGGTTCAGAGGGTGGATCATGAGTATGTTTATTCACAGCCACTCTTCTTGGAGGGTTGATTGTGATGTCCACCTGAAACTGTGATTCGGGTGCAGCGTCTTAGCCCAGGAACTCCCATTTATTGTCCCATGAGAATTCTTCTGTGCCTCAAAGAGCGGTTTGAATTGTTTTTGGTGGGATCATAGAATTACAGAATCATTTAGGTTGGAAAAGTCCTCCTAGACTGTTGAGTCCACCCATACCCCCAGCTCTGCTGAGGCCACCACTAACCCCTGTCCCCAGGTGCCACGTGCACATGGGTTTTAAATCCCTCCAGTGATGAGGACTCCACCACTGTCCTGGGCAGCTGTGCCGTGGCTGGACAGCCCATTCTTTGAAGGAATCTCTCCTCATATCCCATCTCAACCTGCCCTGGCTCACCTCGAGGCCATTCCCTCTTGTCCTGTTGCTTGTGAGAAGACATCAACCCACCCTGCCCACAACAGGGTGTTGCATTGCAAGCTGAGCTCCCCTTGCTCTGGGGAGCAGCTGCAGTGAAGGACCTGTGGGGAGAAGAAAGCTTTAGGCAGAAGTTAGAGCTGAAACCCAACACTTCCCAAGGGAAACGTGGTGCCAGCCCCTGCCCTGGTGCCAGGGGAGGTTGTGTGTCGATCCAAGCAGAGCTCATGAGCTCTGCCATGAAGCCAGGATCCATTGCAGGGTTTTTGCAGCCTCCCCTGTGAATTTTGCTGATGGTGCTGGCCCAGTGTGGGCATGTTGACAGAACCTGCATTAAGCTCTTTGCCCGTTGTTGATCACTTTTGGCTGTTGAGTGACAAACGAGCCATTAGTCCAGGACAGTGGTGGCTCCTTGTGAGTAAATGAACTGAACAGAGCCCTGGCTAAGGAAGGAGGTCCTGCTGGAGGGTCACAGCAGCTGGATGGTCTGGAAAGCACATGGACTGACTGGCTGCAGGGAAGTTCTTGGGGCTGATCGAGGCCCTGGGGCTGGTCTGCAGCCCCTCTGTGCTGCACCAATCACATGTGCCCCATGAATGTCCTCAGACTGCCCAAATGTCCTCAGGCCAGAGGTTGGAGACACGTGAGGAGGAGAGTTAGGGGCCATCACAAGGGTTAGCCTGCATGGTTTTGCTCTGTTCCTTGAGTGTTTGTGCAGAGAATAATTTACCAGTGTCATAGATTGGGTAGGGTGATCAGAGCCTGTTGGTTTCTCTATCCTGACATCCAGGTGTCAGCCTGGCTTGGAAAATGTTGTTGACACTTTCCCATGAAAATAATGAGAGTCTCATAAAGGCTGAATCAAAATTGTTGGCTCTTTCTAAAAGCTGGGAGAGGAATCCCATTTGCTTCCTTGTGTCATGAGTAATGGGAAATAGTGCTGGTGGACCCTGCACTAGTTAACCCATTCAGGGGCTACCTGGAGAGGAAAAAGAGATGCTTGGGTGATTGATTCAGTCAGGAACCTCTTGGGGAACTGGGGAAGAGAAGGCAGTGTCCCCACCTCCAGCTGCCCCATGAAAACAAGTGTCTCCTTGCCCAGTGGAGAGGCTGCACACAAGGAGTGGCTGCTCCTTGCTTTGCACACCACCAAGCCTTGGCAGAGAGATCCTGTTTCATTTGCAGCTTCCATGAGTAGGAGGGAGCCTCTTCACCCTGGCCAGGATTCAGGTACAAACCCAGGTTCAAGGACAGATGTGAGCTGGTGGTGCCATTTTAGGGAAAGTACCCCAGATTATGGCTTCTTTGGCAAGCAAACAGTGCATTTCCATCTGACTGCTGAGCCACAGGAGCATTTTCCAGCTGAGCACTACTGCATCATATGTTCCCAGTGTTGTAATAGCAACAATGGTCTTCCTCCCTGTCCTCACCCAGGACAAGGCCTGGCCAGCCCCCCAAATTGTCCTACAGGACCCTGTTGATATGTTGGCTACCTGCTGGTGGGGTTCTCACACCCTGAGATTGTTCTGAAATAGAGTAAAGCACCCCAAAACATCCTTCTGCTGGTCTCCTTCATCAGCCCCAAGTCCAGCCAAGCTGCTGGGCCTCCCACAGGGGATGTCAGCTTCTGGAAATGTGAGCTCCCATCTCCGTCATTTGAAGTGCCAGTGGTGGCCAGGAGCTTCTATAGAGCTCCATTTCTCCAAAAGGTTTTCCCAAGATAAGAGGGGCAGGGAACTTTTATTCCTGCAGAGCTGGGAGGATGTTGGCCATACACTTTCCATCTCTGCACCCCAGCAGTGCAGAACGTGGATCTGTTGTGGATTTGCACAGCAGGTACTGCTGAGCTGCCCCTGGTGACTGAACTGTGGATGCAGGAATAAGCTGATAATCCTGAGGGCCAAGGTGTAATGTTGATCTGGGAGAGGGATGGGTGAAGCAGCCCAGAGCTGCCCCAGTGATCCACTCCTGGGGCATTCATCTCCCAGCTGTCACTGGAGATGTGATCCAGGGGGAGGATGGGTGGGCTTGCACCTCCGTGGCACGGTGTTGCTAGGTGATGTTGTGGTACAGGAAAGGGTGATGAGCAGAGGAGCTGACCCTGGGAACACATGTGGTGGGAGAGCAGGAGCAGGCCTGGCTCTGTTTTCTAATGGTTCCAGCAGAGGCTTCTCCAGAGCTGGCCCTTCTTAACCATATAATCAGTCCTGGATCTAATGAGGGGTTTTGTTTTGTGTTTTTTCTCTCTGTTTTTCCCTAGGAAATGGTCAGAGGAGCGAAAGGAGCATCACCATTTTGAAACCAAACCAAGGGTACTGGTGAGTACACACCGGGGTGAGCTTTGTGGGGAGAGCTGGTGAGCAGGATGCAGTCTGGGGAGAGCTGTGTGGTTGTCCTGATTCCTTTCTGGGGTCTTGGGGCTCTGATCTGCCCTTCGGTTATTGAGATTTCCTGTGGGAGAGGAGGTAGTTTGCTGTGTTAATGGATCAGCACAAATCATCTTTACCACCACCACCACGATTCTCTGCTGTCATCAACGACCAAACCTCTAATTGCTCTTCCTGTAAATCTGTGGAAGATGCTCTCATCAATATGTGTGTTCTCAGTGCTGAGTGCTGGAAGGAGCAGGCAGCAGATATGCTGGCAGCTGCACAGGAGTGCACCAAGCAACAATATTTGTTAATGCTTGGAGTGCTTTTGGCTGTTGTTGTGCTTGGCCCCGTCCAGACCCAGTCACGGGGCTGCGATCTGGGTGGCATTTCAAGGTCCTCTCCAGACCTGTTTTCTGCAGCTGTCACACGGGAGGCTGTGACTTGGATGTTTGCCTAGAGGTCTTGAACAGGAAGAAAGGAGAATCCTTTTTTTATCATCTGAGCTAGCTCAGATATGCCAGAGCCAGACCCTGAGCTGATGTTTTTGGACTGAGATATTTTGCATTGTGTCAGGTGGGAGGCTTTTTTTCACCATCTTCTCATGAGAACTTTGTGGTTTACACTGCCCAAACCCTCAGCAGAGCCATGCTGTGAGCCCCCGCAGGTTCCCATCCCTCAGGGACCAGATTCCCACGTCTTTCCTCCATGCATGTGTGATGGATGCTGAGGAGCAGCTTGGTGCTGGGCTATCAAAGAATTGTAGAACCGTGGTTTGGGTTGGAAGGGCCTTTAAAGCTCATTTCATTCCAACCCCCTGCCATGGGCAGGGACACCTTCCACTATCCCAGCTTGCTCCAAGTCCCATCCAGCCTGGCCTTGGGCACTTCCAGGGATCCAGGGACAGCCACAGCCTCTCTGGGCGCCCTGTGCCCGGACCTCACTATCCTCATCATAAAAAATTTCTTTCCTACACCTACTTTTTTATCTCTGCTTTAGCCTGGACTACAGGAGCAGTGCTGGTAGAGGTTGGATCATGGGGAAATGCAGATTTTAAGACACACCTCAGCTGCTGTAGTACACTTTGAGTGCAGATGTAGGGAGAATCACAGTATGGTTTCAGGAAGCAATCTACAGACATTTAAAAATGTAGGGGCCCTTTATGGTTAGTGGAGATGTTTCTATCCCATGTTCCATCTGATCTAGTTTGGGCAGCATGCGAGGGTGAGCGGAAGTCTGTTCCTCTTCTCTGGCTGCAAGAGCAGCCCAGGTGAGGGGATGGTGTGTCTGCAGGGTCACCTCCTGACAAGGCTGGGAGGGGGCTGAGACCCTGTTTTCCCCCAACACCCTTGCCAGCAGTAGAGCTTGAGAAAGGGTGCTTGTTCACAGGAATCATCCCTGACTCCAAAACAGGTTCTAATCAGCACAGACTAGACTCCTTTCTGTCTCCCACACCTCCTACAGCTTCCCTGCCGCCTCTCTGCAATCAGCTAGAAGAAAAACCCAGACTGTTCCTGAGAACAGCAACCCCTTCTCCTGTAAACAGGGCAACCAGCAAGGCTGCTGCAGAGCTGAGTGCTGTCAGCCTGGGGTGGTGAACGTGCTTCCCATGCAGTTCTCTTGCACCCATCTGCTCCCAAATTCCAGCTGTTTCCCCTCCATGCCCCCTGTCTCCTGGCAGAGGTGGTGTTGACTGGGAGGGCCAGTGTGTATCTGAAGCACTGGGTATTTCATCATGCTGGCTTTCCAGACTTACACCAGTGGGGGTTTGGCCCCTTGAGCTCCAGCAATCCTGAAGTGATGCAGCTTATTAAGCATCTGTTTGCACTGTCTTTAGCATTAAATAATTGGTTCCTCAGCATATTTGAGTTGGAGGGTATCTGATAATCCTCTGAACTATCCATCAGGCTCCATTATCATCTCTGCATTCCTGTGCCAGCTGCCTTGTGTCAACTCTGCCTGGGGTTTACAAATAGATTTTGTTTCTCCTGCAGTTTTGCCTCTTTTCTTCAGTCTCCCTCTCTCAAAGGAGCTGTTTCACGCTCCTTAAAAATTTGTGCAGACACCCCTGTCAGCATCTTTCTGCTGACTGGTGAGTGATGGGTCCCATCCTTGTGCTGCCTTCTGCTCCTGACAGGGTCCCCAAGCAAAAACTCTTCGTTTACCTCAAAAGGAATAGAACTGTTGTCTCGACTGAAAGGATTTCCATCTGCAAACTGATAAATCTTCACATTGTTTGGGTTTTCTTACTGGCTCAGAGGATTTGTAGCATGCACAGCGATGACTTGTCAGATGCCCTCTGGCAGACCAGCGCTGTACATACATGTGGGGCACAAACCATGTGTGTCCTGATGGTATTTTAGTAAGGATGCTCCAGAGGGCTCCTAAAAAGCCTTCTAGCCAGGTGGGTAACGTGAGAGCTGAGAACAGAATAATTAGAATAGAATAGAATAGAATAGAATAGAATAGAATAGAATAGAATAGAATAGAATAGAATAGAATAGAATAGAATAGACCTTTAAAAGACATCTTGTCCAACCCCCTTACAATAAGCAACATATACCATATTTAACCACAGCTGATAGCTCAAAGCCCTATCCAGTCTTTATCATACTATTTTTGTTACCTGTTGCTGCTACTGCTGTCCCAGCTGTGAGAGGGATGCTCAGCATCCTTCAAAAATCAGGCTTATGCTCTCCAGGTCTGCAGTGTCCTGGAGGAGGTGGATGGGTTGGGAGATTATATCCTTGTGGATCTGATTTTCTTTTGGAGCTAATCCTAAAGTCACACACACCAGGGCCAGGGCCTGCAGATGCATATATTCCTGTTTTACAGGAGGTGCTACTGGATGTGTTGCCAGTATCAGGAAAGACATAGCTGGGTTTTACTCATGCAAGATGAACTTCTCCTTTTTTATAAAGCTTAAGAAATGTTTTTCCCAGTGAAATGTTGGGGTTATCAAGGCTGGTCTCAGGCTGACAGGGTGGGATTGCAGGTCACACCAGGATGTAGCACTGGGGCAGCCAAAAGGAGTCAGAAAACCACGGCCTGTCTCTTTTACAAACAAATCTTCCCATGTAGTCTGAACCCTTGTTTTCTGACTTGTTCTAGAGGCATCTTTTGCTCCTAGGGTATAAAACATGCAAGGCATATTCCAGCATCTTCAGCCCATTTAGGAACTCTCCAGCTCGTACATTGAATTTTACCCCTGCATTTCTGGATTGCCTTTTAATATTTTTTTCTTAGTTCTATCCTGTCAAGAGAAGATTGATAAGAGGAGATTAATATCCTAAAATAGCCACCTGGTACTTTTGTAAAAACATGTCGGTGTGACTGTTTAAAGGACAAAACCATGGTATTTTGCATGAAAATATATTTTCTTTTGCAATAGTAACTTTCACTTTGCATCCCTGCCCTGGGTGCAGTGTATTGTTGGACAGGAGCCATCTCTTAAGAGCTTGCAGTATGAAGAAGGAAAAAAACAGGGTAGAAAAAAACCTATAAACAGGGTAAATTATTGTGGAACAAGAAGTATTAATTCTGCTTAACACATGGAGGAGGCTGATGCTGGGTGGTGTAAAGTGACCCAGCGAGTCCACGTGCCTTCAGCAGAGGCAGAAATCTGCTTTTCTAAGACATTTGCAGCGTTTCAAAGCCTGCAAATTCTGCTTGTCCAGAAGACGTGACAGCGCCCCGGTGTCACTGTAAGACAAAAACCTCCCTGATTCCTGCGCCTGTGCCCTAATGTCATTACTTCCCTTCTCTTGCAGATCCGCATAATGACATTCATGGTCACACACGCACACAAAAATACTTTATATAAAGAAAATGAATCTGGCTTCAGCCGGCTCTCGCCTTCTGCCGCGCTTACCTCCAGACCCCGGCTCGCCCAGGGTGAAATGAGAAGGGGAGTTAATGTGGCGGGGTCATTTCTCACTGCTGAATTGGTCAGCCGTCTACCGAGCCAATTTCTGCAGCTTTTCAGTGGCGTGGCAGACCCCTGGGTAATATTTGCCTGAATAGAGCCCTAAGTGTTTAAGCTGTATTGCTAGCAATGGCTGTTTTATCCTATGCATCTGAGATTTCAACTCATCAGACATGAAGCAGGTCAAGACTCTCATGCCATTGTGTGCATTACAGTGAACAGAACAGAATATGCTTGATAAAAGGGAGGACTTAAAAGAAATGCTTCTTTAGACCTGAAACTTTCAAGTCCCACAATGCATCAAAGACCCCTCGTATAGACTTTGAAAGGGGTGAAAGGCATTACCTAATATTTGGAGGAAATGAATAATAAAGCATCCCAAGTGCCTGGAAACTAATTTAGGAGTGCACGCAGCACTGTATTGCCTCTGCTGGATTTGCTCCCCAGAAGAGTTGCTAACAAAGGGTTTAAAAAATAAAATAAAATGACGTTTGGCGACCAACTTTTCTGCCTTGAAATGCCCCCTTTTTTGTAATGTTTCCTGGTAAGACTTACTTATGAAAAGATGAAATATAGCCTGTGCTGCAAACACCAGGTCTCAATGAATCTCGGGAGCCTGCAAAGTTTCCCACCATTCTCCTCCCCACCGCAGCCTTTTGTTCCTTCAAGTTGAAAGCACTGCTTGCAGGATGCTTGCAAGATGCCCAGGCACTACCTGCTCCTGGAGTTTAGTCATATCTCAGGAAAAAGAAGAAAAAAAATCAACCTATTTCTGTGGCCTTTGCTTTTGTTCCAGCAAAACCACCTTTGTGTAAAGCCGGGGCTGCTCTGTGGGTGACCTGTGGCTCCTTGCAGCTGGAACTGGGAGCTGGGTACCCTGCTGAAGGTATCAGTTGTGTTTCTGGCATCCCCATGGATGCTGAAGGTGCTGTTTGGAGGCTGAGATATTTATTGTAGAGTCACGGAATGGTTCAGGTTGGAAAGGACCTTATAGCTGATCTCATTCCTAACCCTCTGCCGTGGGCAGGGACAGCTTCCACCAGACCAGATTGCTCCAAGTCCCCATCCAACCTGGCCCTTCCAGAGATTTCCTTCCATTGCTGCTTCTGAGATGCACTGACTCCTAACACAGTGTTCTCCAAGGCTCCCATGGGATTTGGGAGCTGCAGAGCTTGTGTGGGCTCAGCCTCTGCCTTGTGCCCTGAGATGGGAGTGGCTGGTGGGACATCCACCTCCTTGGCATTGGTGGGAGAGGCCTGATGGCTCTGGGATTCAGCAGAGGGGAGGTTGTGTTTGCAAGGATAACCTGCTTCAGAGCAAAGAACCAAACCTTGTGGCATACAAACTTTCCTCAAATCTCATGAAGTGTTGGGAGATGAGGATGGCTGGGCAAGGATGTTTGTGCCCAAGGGGCTCTGCTGTCCTGCTTGCCCTGCCCTTGCCCATTCCCTCTGCCCGTGTTTGTCTCATTGAGCTCTGCTTTCCCCATCTGTGGAGATCAGTAAAATCTGAGTGCTTTCTTACCTGCTTCTCCCCCAGGCCATGGTTAATTGAGGGCAGGAGGGCAGGCAGGAGTGCTCAGGCAATATTTACAAGAAGGGGATGTTAATGGGCCAGCAGGGCTGGACCAGTGGGGTATGGAGATGATGGGCACTGGTTGTGAGGCAGTGAGTTTCCTACTTTTTTTTTTTTTTCCAGTACCAGAGGTGATTAAAACCTCAGTTTTGTGTTCAAAAGAGTTAAATCTGGACTTCTACCCCCATAAAGGTACCGAGGCTGCTGTTTCAGTAGGACCTTCTGTAGTGGGAAAACAGTGGGATATTGGGATGGGGGAGGATGCCTGTGAGTTACCAGTCATTGCAAGACTGGAGGAGGGAGAACTTCTAACAAAATAATGTATTCCTTTATCAGAGCTCATCCCAGCAACCTTGTTAGGCTGGGGCTAGTTATTCTAGTCACCAGTTATCAGAGAGGCAGTGGAGGCCCCATCTGTGGCCATGTTGGACAGGACTTGGAGCACTCTGTTCTAGGGGAAGGTGACCCTGCCCATGGGCAGGGGGCTGGACTAGATGGCTTTTAATAGTTCCTTTTCAGCCCAAAACATTGCATAGTTCTGTGGATCTGTTTAGTGTCTCTCCATAGCATCCTTCCTGAGCAGGGTGTGTGCAGCTGTTGGCTCAAGGCACTGGTGGTCTCAGCCACAAAGCCCAGTGGGTGGGTGAGGCACAAGGTATGGTGTACAGGGTGACACACAAGTCCTAAGCCTTTCCACCACCTATTTCCCTTAACACTGGAGAGCCAGGTGATGAAAGCCTGACCCATCTTTGACAAAACAATAATCAGAAACCAGGATAATTTCTCGTGGAAAGGAAACCTGGCTGTGCTGCGAGGGGAGTTTCATGTTCTGTCTTAATGATACATCAGTGTCCGGGGACTTTTTAGTCTTGTGCTTGGGTTTTATGATCCTTATTACTTCTCCTTTAATTTTTATTGCTTGGCTTTAGTTTTTGATACAGTGCTGGAAGCACCTTGGTGGGCAGGGATGGCTCCCTTAGTGCTGGCTGTCACCTTGTGGCTTGACCCACATTTCAGGGAGGAGCAGAGGGGCCGGACGTGGGCTCGACAGCCCTTTATGTGGTGACACCCCTGCCTGTGTCATCCCCTGCCTGCTGAGAGGTTGGCCTTGCTGATCACCCCCCTGGGCTCTGCTGCTTTCTCCTGGGCTTCAAGCAGAGTGAGGCAGGACACGACCTTCTCCCCTGCAGAACATCTCGTTCAGGGGGTCTGTGACCCATGATCGTGTTCCTAGGACGTTGCTGAGCCAGGAAAACCAGGTAAGGCATTGGTGCTGGCTGGCCCTGGTTTCTTCCTCCCAGCAGATCAGGTGAGGTTTGTTTCTCTTCCGTGTGGGCCATCCTTGCTGTAGTTTTGCTTCTGGTTTGCTACCCGCTGCAGAGAGAAATAAAATCTTCTCTAGGATCATTCATAGAGATAAAGGTAGTAAAATGTGGAAACCCATGAGGTTCATCTGGGAAACTTTAACACTTCAGGAGCACGGGGGATCAGCCATGCTCTCCTGAGCTGGACCCTCAAACACAGTTCTGCCTGATCTGCTGGTGGCTCTTGTCTCAGAGTAGCTCTGGATAAGATGTGTTGTCAGGGGCAGCAAAGGGAAGGGATTTATTTAGCCTGACTGGGAAGCTGTCATTGCCCAAGCTTTATGGTAATGGGGTGCCTTGTGTTAAGGAGGTGTTTGGGCTGCACTTGTTGGCACCTCAGTGTGAAGGAACACCTGCCCTGGCTGTCCCCTGGGGCTCCCTCCGTGCCAGCTGATAACCCATGCCATTTAGGAGAGGTTCTCTCCTTGCTGCTTGGCATTTCTGCTCACTGCTCCGGGACAGATCCAAACCCCACTGGCATCAGGGAAGATTTTCTCTGACTTCAGCTGGCTCATCCTCCCAGAAAGAAGACGTGACACAACTTGTGCCTTGCGGTTTATTCCTGGTGACAAGTGCACCTTCCCCAGTGACCTTTCACACCACTGAGTGCAGGGGATGGGGATGCTGGTCCCCTCTCAGGCAGCCCAAGAGCAGGGCTGTCAGAGCCAGGGAGCTTGCATGCTGTTGAGAGAAACCCTGCCCTCAGTACCCAAGGGACCTGAGTGCTGGTTCAAAAGGTTGCCAAGCACTGTCAGCTCCTGTTTGGGGCTGCTTTGCTAAGGGAGATCCTGCCAAGGAGGTCACAGGCTGAATTTGAAGTGATTGTGGCTTGAAATTATCTTCCAGGTTTGTCAGCCCTGTCAGAATTCAGCTCATGTAAGAGTGGCCCGAGGTTTGGGGTGCATGGGGCTGGGAACCACCCCAAGGAGGCGTGTCCTTGCAGGTGGCACAACTGGGCCCTGGGCCTTCCCCAGCAAGGCAGTGCCCCGGTTCACCTGCAGCAGGTGATAAAATGCAGGTGGCCACAGGAAGGAAAGGAGTGATGACATCAACCTCAGCATTGAGTCTGCCATGGTGCTGAAGTCCATCTGGGTGGCAGCAGTGTGGTCAGGATCCATCCATCCATCCATCCATCCATCCATCCATCCATCCATCCATCCATCCATCCATCCATCCATCATCCATCCATCCATCCATCATCCATCCATCCATCCATCCATCCATCCATCCATCCATCCATCCATCCATCATCCATCCATCCATCCATCATCCATCCATCCATCCATCCACATAGTTTCCAGGCTGTGAGTATCCTTCCCCATGCATGGGGCAACATCTCCTTCCCTCTTCCCCCAGTCAGATCTGACATTTGTTCATGCCCACAGTGGAGACTCCACTGATTTATGCAGCTCAGGGTGAAGCTTGCTGTGCTTGACTTCCACGAGCATTTCGTTTGAAATCCAACCTGCTCATGAATGCTCTTGCTCCAGGCTTCTTTATTGTAACACTTTGTAAATAAAATTAGAATACCAAAGCAGTAGAGCAAGGCAAAAAGTAAGGGGCAATGTTTCTTGGCATGGAAAAATATCCTCAACCAAGAAAAAGCTGAATTTATTCTGGTGAAGCAGAGAGAATCCAGCAACCTCCCTTTTTGTTGTGCAGTTCACATGTATTGCTGTATTCACACCTGAAATCTTTTGCTGAAAGTTTGGCATCATTTCTTCCCCTTTTGCTCAGAGAAACTGCTAGATTCGAAGTGGCTTCATCCTTTCTGGCTCTGTAAGAGCTGATTCCCACAGAACCCACAGCTACCACAGAGGAAAGGAGTTGCTGGGCTGGGAGCTGCAGCCTGCATTTCATCACCTACCAGGAGTCCCATCTGTCAGTGGGAGCTGCACAGTTCTCCCCTGCTAACAAAATTATTTATTTTGTCCCATCATTAAGGATATTCATGCAGCAGAAATGGGAATGATCTCTGCTTTGTGAGTTTTAGAAGCCCATTTTGTATTTGTCTTGGTGGTAGAGGAGCAGTAAAGAGCTCTGTGATCTCGCCTGTTAGGATAAGTGAGTTTTGGAAGAGGTTTTCTGTCTGATACTCTGTCTAAAAGCGTGGGGAAATGCCATTCTAAAGGCTGTTAAAACACAATTGCTCACTGATTTACACCATCAAGGAGTGCCTCTTTACTGGGAGATGTACACTGAATAAAAGCAGTTCAAGTGGTGCTTTTAATAAATAGATAATGGAACAGCATTTTATCTTCTGCTTTAATCCGTTATGTTAGCATAGGATAGTGTATCCCTCTGATAGATTTTGAGATAGCAGAAACTGCAAGTCAAACCACTTTCCTTCTGAGTCTTTGAAGAGAAATTGCACACTGGTGGAAGGTACTGGGCTGTCAGTGGACTGGGATCTTTCTCCCCTGGGATGGGTTCAGCTGGGTCCCAGTGGGTTGGGGTTCAGGGCACTGAACCCCATGATCTTAGAATCATGAATATCATAGAATATCTTGTGTGTCCAGGGTAGGGAACAGAGCTGGGGAAGGGGCTGAGCCTGGAGAAAAGGAGACTCAGGCTCCTTGTGGCTCTGCACAACTCCTGACAGGAGGTGACAGCCTGGGGGGGTTTAGATTGCATTAGAGAAAATTCCTTCATGGAAAGGGTTGTCCGGCTCTGGCACAGCTGCCCAGGGCAGTGGTGGAGGGGTTTCAAAGCTGGGTGGATGTGGCACTTGGGGACATGGGTCAGTGGTGGCCTTGGCAATGCTGGGGGCAGGGTTGGACTTGATGGTCTTAAAGGGCTTTTCCAATATTCTGTGATTTTGTATTGGAAGGAACCCATAAGGACATTGAGTCCAACTTCCCCACTACTTGCAGGATTGTCTAAACATAAGAGCATCATCCAAATGCTGCTTGAACTCTGTCAGGCTTAGGGCCATGACCTGGGGAGACTGTTCTGGTGCCTGACCACCCTCTGTGTCAAGAGCCTGTTTCTGATTTCCAGCCTGAAATTTCTGTCCTGTAGGTTCATTCCGTGATGCCTTGGCTTTGGCCATGGCGCTGTTGCCTTGGCAGGTGGCAATACCCATGCTTCACATCCCAAATGCCAAGTAGAGTCCTCTGTAGCCCCCAGCTCCCATGGTTTTGAGTGGGAAGGGTGTGAAGCCACAGGGAAGGAGGTTCCTCTGTGGAAAGCTCCTCTCTAAGTCCTTGGACTTCTCTAGAGGCACCAGGTTGCTGGGGCTGAGTGCCTTGAAGCTAAATGAGCTGTTGGCTGCTTGGTTAGGAAAGAAACAGGACACTTTGGGAGGCAGGAAAAAGGTCATTTATCCTGTTGCTGCTCATCCTTGTTAATTCATTGTTTCCGTTGAAAACCCTGCACTTAGCTGCTTCATGAATGAACCCAGTGTCTGTGCCTCCAAAAACAACTTGGCTTGGTGAAAAATAAGACCTCCTTTCACCTCCTCTCTGCTCTGCCGTGTTTTTTCCCCCCTTGTTTTCTTCCACTCACATCCATCCTGCCTGGGTGGCAGTCCCAGTTTGTCCCTGTGGAGCCCAGGAGCTGGGTTTACAGAATGGTTTGGGTTGGAAGGGACCTTAAAGATCATCTCATTCCACCCCCTGCCATGGGCAGGAACACCTTCCACTATCCCAGGTTGCTCCAAGCCCTGTCCAGCCTGGTCTTGGACACTGCCAGGAATCCGGGGGCAGCCACAGCTGCTCTGGGAAACCTGTGCTGGTGTTTTGTCACCCTCAGCATAAAGGATTTCATCCCAGGGGCTGCTCCCCTTTGTGGGAGAGGTTTGCTGTGACCCCGCAGGGGTGCTCCCAAGCCAAAGGGGATGCTGGAAGGAGAGGTCTGGAGAAGGGGAAGTGACTCAGCTGCATGGCAGAAGGGACTGTCAAGGAGAAAGGGTGGGTAGGGAGATGGAGATATAGAATGGGGAGGCTTAGTGTGAAGGGCAGAGGGGCTGGAGGGTGACCTGGGTGCTGGGATGGGGCTGAGACATGGCCCAGCTGTGGCAGCTGTGGTGAGCAGAGCCTTTTGCAGTGACTGCCTGGGTGTGGAAGGGCAGATGGAGCAGAGGAGAGGTCTCTGTGCAGTGGTAGCTGGTCTCCTAATGCCCTTCAGCAGCTGGAGTGGAGCAGAGCTGGCACCACATCAGCAGTGAGCTCTCTGAGGACCATCTGTGAGCCAAGGGCAACGAGAACAATTACCAGCCAGAGGAAAAAATCACCAAGAGAGAGGCTGGAAAAAGCTGTGGGGGAGGCTTAGAGCCAAGCAGAGGCAGAGAAAAGGGATCTCTAAGCTAATGAGTGGCCAGAGAAAGTACGCTGTCTGGTCTCCCTATCTCATAACACAGGGGCTGTTTAAGGAAACAGCTGTGTCCATGAGAAAATGCTTTCCCCATGGGCTGAGCCTGTGAAAGTGACTGGCAGGGGATGCCTCCAAAGCTGGGAATTTAACACTCAGATAAGGCTTGGATGTTGTTTGGGAATGGTAACGAAAACAAGAGCTATAAATGAAACCTGGAAGAGTGATTACTTGTTATTCAGAGGCTCAAAACAATCTTGAACTTGTTGGAGTTGAGAGAGCACCTTCTTGGAAACACAGCTGGGGTTGGCTAGTGTGGCTTGCAGGTGTATCAGCCTGGGGGTGCTGGGCTCTTTAGGGAAGTTGGTACAGGCTGGATGGGACCTAAAGCCATAATGCCAAGCTGCTTGGACACAGGGACTTGGAGAGGTCAGTCTGGAGAAGGCTCCAGGGACACCTCAGAGCCCCTGCCAGGGCCTCCAGGGGCTCCAGGAGAGCTGCACAGGCACTGGGCACAAGGCATGGAGGGACAGCAGCCAGGGAATGGCTTCCCAGGGCCAGAGGGCAGGGTTAGTGTTGAAATTGGGAATGAATCCATCCCTGTGAGGGTGGTGGGTCCCTGGCCCAGGGTGCCCAGAGCAGCTGTGGCTGCCCTTGGGTCCCTGGAAGTGCCCAAGGCCAGGCTGGATGGGGCTTGGAGCAATCTGGGACAGTGGAAGGTGTCCCTGCCCATGGCAGGGGGTGGAACTGGATGAGCTTTAAGGTCTGTTCCAACCCAAACCATTCTGGGACTCTGAGATTGCTGGCCTTGTCCACAGAGCTTTTCTTTGAGGAATCCTGCCAGCAGGGAGAGCAGCTTTGAAGCTTTTCCCAGGGCAGGGAAGAAACCAAGAAAAGAGTAGATATTTCCTAAGAGTAATCTGGCTGGTCCATCTGGTACTCCCAAAAAGGCCGGTGAGATGGCACAGCACGGGGCAAGGCTGTGAAAGATTGGAGGCATCAAAGGAGAAGGCGATTAGAACCAAGCAGAATAGCAGCATGGGATGGTCCCCAGGGAGGGAGGAAGCCTGGCAGGGTTCCATCAGGGAGGGTTAACAAAGGGAGGCAGGAAATTAAAGCAGGGCAGCAATGAAGGTCAAGCTGCTATCTCCAAGGCTTTGGGAAGTAGGAGTTTCACTGACTCTGAGCTGCAGAGCCTGCTACTCTTGGGAAGGGGGATGGGAGGGACACATTAATTTGTTAGATGGGTAGAAATAAATTAGTGCATAAACCTGTAACGTTTGTTTCCCCAGTCTGGAGGGAGAGCTGCGCTGAGCCTGGTTAGGCTGATGTTTTAACCAGGTTTGCTGAGGTTTTGAAGGTTTTTAAGCCAAAGCTCCCTTTTGGACAGTATTGATTATAAAATCTTCTCCATCCCGTCTCCCAGTGAAACTGTGTGGATGGAGATGCTGCTTTTCTGACCTCTCTCTTAAGTGTTTGGGGGCTGTTTTGTCCCACAGCCCTGGAGTGCTAGGGAGGGAACCTGAAAGGGGGTGGACCAGTTGGGTCACCTTGTCCTAGATGTCACCCCAGCCTTAACCTGGCTCAGGCTGCAAGCCCCTGCAGAGCCTGTCACCTTTACAGGGCCCTTTGCTGGCCTGAAAGGATCAGGATTCTGCATCCCCCACACAAATCCCATCCAGCTGCAGAACTAAAGTCCTCCCTGTTAATGAGACTCGTTAGGCTCACACGGGGGAGTGGATGTGTGGGGCCCAGACCATCTCTCATTCTCCCTTCCTGAGTGTGCATCTCTCATTCCCTCCTCCTGACTGTTTCAGCCATCTCTGCTCCATCCTTCAGCTGGGCCTGCTCTGGCACTTGGACTGAGGGGGTGCCACTGTCCCCACCATGACCAGGAGCTCAGGGTGATGGGGTTCAGAAGTGGGCAAGGGAAGATGCTGCCACAACTTTTGGTCCTGTTTTGCAGAGTTTTGTAGAGGTTTTCACAGCCACCCACTGCACCTTCTAGCTCAAGGAAGCTCCAGGAGTAGGTGGTGGAAGCATGGCTTGGTGTTGGAATGGGTCAGAAGTTGTACTGAGGTAGCTTGAAGTGCCCTCACCCCCAGCTGTGTTGTGGCTGATGGGGGGCAGTTCTGGCCCACACAGGTTTGTTGCAGGATCAAAGCCTCACTGCCTTTCCCCAGGGACCCACACAGACAGGCAGGACCTCCACCTGGCCTGGAGCAGCTGGAATTTGGATGCAAATTACCCCCAGCCACCACCAGCACGGGGGTGCAAGGTCTGGGCTGCCCCCACTGCCACGACAAGCTGAGCATGACCCAGATGGAGGAGCCTTCAGCAAGACCAAGCTCTGCAAAACAGCTTTCTGATGTAGAGCCCATCTCTCGTGATTGCCCTCCCTGAAGCGACTTCTTCTCATTTACGGGATTGTGACCTGAAGACCTGTCCCAGCAGGAGGAGAACAGGGGGAAATCATGGGCCTCCCCTGCTTCTCTAAAGATCCTGATTGCCTTTTTGTTTCTTTGCCGACTTTCTCTGTTCCCATTATCTCTGTTTTTTAAATGAGTATCTTTGGGAACAGCAAGAGATAGGAGCTGAGACAACTCCTGTGCTCCGAGATTCATTACCTGCTCCCACGTAAGCCAGGAGGGAAGCAAGCCTGCTGTCCTTTTTCTTTTTGTTAATAAAAATATTGCAGTGGAAATTTTAAAAAATCAAATTAAATCACAGAAGGACCTGAGAAAGTCCAAACTAGAAACTATTGCTGGAGCGAAAAGGCTCATGAGAATACAAATTATTTAGGAGGACAAACTGGAATGCCATTATACAAAGTGTCACTGAGTCCAGCCTAGTGTTTAGCTGTGCTTGATAAATGAGTCCATATTTCTCCTCCTCCTCTCTCTCTTTTTTTTTTTTTTTTTAATATAGAGGAGAAAAATATGCAATTACAAGTTCAACCTGTTGAAAAATTCTCATCCTGCTGGAGCAGTCAGACCCAAACCCTTTGGGTCATACACATCTCCCTAAATGTGAAATCTGGGGTTTTACCCAGCTGCTAAAATCTGTGTGCCTGGGTGAGCACTGGGGGTCCCTGCTGCTGAATTTTGGGAGGGAGGTGGTGCTGCAATGGGGTTCCCAGAGCAGCCCCAGCACAGCCCCTGCCCACGCAGCATCATCTGAGCACGGTGCCAACCTGCCCGATGTGCTGGCTGAGGGAGGATTTTGAGACAAGAAGCCTTTGTCTTCTGTGGTTATTTAATTTTACTTTTCTTCCCCCTTCTCTTCTAAGTAATTTACTCTGGCTGCGCCCTCCCTCAGGCTTGAGTGGAGCAGGAGGGGATGTTCTGCCTCATCAAGCACTGACTGTGGTGGAGGAAAAACACTCTGTCCCAGGGACCTGAGTCGGAGGTGAGGAGGAAGGTGGGAGTGAAGGCAATACCTTTTTTTGGAGGGATTGGAGCTCTTGTGGTTGTGCTCTGCTCCTCAGCCTGGCTCCTCTGCATAGCTGGGGAGGAAGAGAAGGTGGGAGGCAGGCAAGGCAGTGGGGCATTCCCTGGCAGGGCTCTCACCTGCTGAGGGCTTTTTGCCAGGCACAGATACTTAAAGGCATGCTCAGGATTGAGGCTGTGGTGATCCTATCTCCGCTTTAGAGCACAGAATCACAGGATCCCAGAGTGGTTTGGGCTGGAAAGGACCTTAAAGCTCATCTCATTCCAACACCTTGCACTGGAACAGGTTGCTCGAGGCCAAATCAAACCTGACCTTGAGTGTTTCTGGAGATGAGGCAGATACATGCAGGTGAGATAGAAGAGGCCATCAGAATTAGTGACTCTTTGGGGAGATAAGTTTCTTGTGAGCTCCTGACAGTTTGGGTAGTGGAAGCCACAACAGGGAAGATGATGCTGTGTCTGAGGTCTTTGATCAGCTCCTGCTGCTTCTTCCTAGTGGCATTTACAGTGAGACCCCAGGTGGTTTTTTTTGGATGGGCACCTGTTTTTTACCTTGCATCTGGGTAGCCCAACAAGGTGGCTGCAGTGTTCTTGAAAAGGCTTTACCTTCGGTTTGGATCACCTCACCACAACTCTGTTGGTTGGCATTCAGTGATTTTAAGACAAACTGGCTTTTTTATCCCCTCCTTTTGGCAAAGGTTGAAATATTTTGTAACGTCTGGCATTAGGTAAGACTTGTGATTTAATGCCTCATCCCTTCAGTTCACCTTCAGCAATAACAATGTATTCTAATCCACTGCTCAGGTGTTGATGGATGGGGCCTGTTTGGGTTAAACAGTTGGGATTTGAATTGTTGACCTCATTCTGTCTCTGTCCCTGGAGCAGGAGCAGTCAGAGGAGCCTTTGAGGAACATTGTGAGCAGCAGGCTCTCCATCACCAGTTAGTGGCAGAGTCAAATGGAAATGTGAGGCCAGCCTGGCCCTCAGCCAGATTTCATCTCCAGCTCCCATGGAAAACTGGATGTTTAGGACAGGTGCCGTGTTTAGAATCCCTCTGCAAATCCTGACAAAAAGTAGGTTGGAAGCTAAATTTTTCCTTGAGTTGGATTCAGGAGGATGGAAAGACATAAGATCAAAAATAATCCATCTTTTCTTGTGAGGCTGTTTCACAGGGACCATTGCCCACCTTTGCTCTGTTGGTGCATGTGGAACTGAGCAGTCTTTGAGCTTGCTTCAGGCTGGGATCAGGGAACAAACATTCCACGTCACTCTCCAGGAGAAATGCCACAGTGCCAGTCCAGTGTGAGACCCTCCTCCCCATCCTTGCTGCTCTGGGACCTCCATGAGGTCCAGTGGGGGTGCCTGACCTTGATGTGGTCATGACACTGGTCAGGGCTTTCTTGGCTCTTGAGATGAAGAGGTTTCCTCTCATCTTTGGCATGACTGAGCGAGTCTGCTCCCTTCCAAGGAAACTGCAGAAACAGCAGGAGGAAAAGGAGGTACCAGACTGTCCATCCAGACCCAGAGGAAGACACAAGGGAAGGCTGGGTAAGAAACTGCTCCTGTGACCTGGCTTGGTGTGTCCAAATCACCTCCTTGCTCCTGTGATACTCTGAAGACCAAAGATGTGAACCTGCCCCAGGGTTGAGAGTGAGGAGCACGCATGAGCTGGTGGACATGCATCCTTCTCTCTCCCACAGGGCCCTCTTCTGCTCTGAACCCAGGGAAATGCACTTTCACTTGAATTTTCTGAGCCCCACATCTCTCCAAAACCCACCCAAGCAAGGGATAGATGTTGGCTGGCCACGGCCAGGATGAGTGAGCAGCTTTTCCTAAACACAATGTGCCCCATGTGAATATGAGTAACCTTTGGTTTTTGAGGATGGAAGAGTAGAAGTAAACCAAAATGAAATTGAATTGATGCTTCAGGGGAAAAAAAGGCTAGATGTTGCTGAAGAGGGTGCTAAGGGTAGTTTAACCGATTTTGGTGTAACATGTTGCAGAAAAGCTGCTTCATGTAGGGTTGTTTGAGCATTTAGACTTGCTGAAGGTTTCTCAGAACCTTTTCTTTCTTGTCTGGAGCAGCAGACAAGGCCTAGGTGTCCATGTGTTCAGGCTGCCCGCAGGGATGTCACTCCATGCCTCTGCACTTCCCTTTGGGGTGTCACTGAGGTGTCCACCCACGCCTTGAGTGTTATCCCAAAGGATGGATTAAGCTCAGGGATGGGAAAGCTGAATGGGATATTCCTGTTAGAAGAAGCTGACTCAAGCTTTAGTTGATTTCCTCAGGTCAGTGTCAGAACAAAGTATGGAAGGGGCTGGTCTGGGTCATTCCTAGGCAATATCCAACCCCAGTTGGATGCAAGGTCCTGCAGTAGGGAGTCATTCATCCCAACCTCTCTCATCCCAGGCTCTGATTTACCTCCTAAAACTCACTCCAAGAAGTTTTCCGAGAATGTGTGACATCCAAGCTTCTGCCCTCCTGCTGAGCCTGGAGTCTGCATCTCCCCCCCCGCCCCACCTGCTACAGCATCGCTACCCTGGCTCTCTGCTTTTCTTTGACTGTTCCCTTCCTCTTGCCTTCTGAGGGGCAGTGATGACCCCAGCCAGACGCTGAGCTGTCCTCATCTCAGCTCTGCTCAAATGGCTTGGCCTCTCCTGTTTGTCTAGTACGTAGCTGATTAATCAGCAGGGATGTTGTATTTGCTTCCAGATAAGAAAATGCTGAATCTTAGAGCTGGGATTGAGCCTTGTGAAATCCCCCTAGAAACAGCCTGATTCCCCTCTGACAGCTATTTGTTGGGATCCCCTCTGAATCCCCTGCAGATGTGCTTTATTCTTGTAATGCAATGCTCGTTTTATAATCAACCGGCCACGCCCTAGTAAATCGAATGCCGTACAAAAGCATATGTATGTTATCTCTAAGCAATTATCTTTATTAACCAAACTTGTAATCTACTCAGAGGACGAAATCAGCTTTGTTTGACATAGTGTGTTGACTGCAGAACCTCTCTGACAAACATGAGCTGTATTTCCATCCTTTAATTCCTCCTCTGGGTTCCTCTTGGGAGGATTCCCATTATTTTACCCATGACTGATGGCAGGCAAGCCAACCTGTTCCTCAGGCCATCCCACTTGCCCCTTTAGCAGATCAGTGCAGTATTTTCATGCTTCCATCCATCTGGATCTTCCCTGGTATTCCAAGATTTATTAAAAATTACCATCAGCAGGCCAGAGAGCTTCTCAGCCAGCTGTTGGAGGGCCCTTGGGAGCAAGTTATCCAGGCCTGCTGATTCAAAATTGTTTATCGCTGGTAGATGGTGTTTAACAACCTCCTTGGTTACTAATGGACTGGAAAGTACTTCATCCTCCTCATGTGATACAAGCACCTCATCCTGCCTTCTTTCCAGATGCGGAGCAGAAGTATTGATTGAACACTTCTTGCCTTTTCTGCATCATTACTCTTCTCCCCATCTGAGGCTGCGCTGCTGATTTATGCAAAGGCATTGCAATATTGGCTGGATTGTTGGCCATCCCTCCCCAGGTGCAGCTGCACACGTTGGGTGCTTTGCTCTGTGGCTCTGCACAGAGCAGAAGTCTCTGCTGTTTGGACTCCATTTCTGGGGGGGGGGCATTCCTTGGTTTGATACCGTGTAGGACTCTGGCCTGAGGACCAGAAAATTCCTCTCTCTGCTCTCCATTGCTTTTCACTCATTAAAGAGGAGTTAGGAATTTGCAGAGCCACCTCCAAGAGCTCCAAAACCATCAGCTCTTGCAGAAAGGATGAGATTTGCCCCCAAAACTTTTGAGATTCTGTTAAGTGGTGATCATTCTACATGTCAACCCGTCAACCCCCATCTCCATGCTGCCATGCTAATTTTGGGTTAATCGTCCCTGGATCTACAAGCCCTCATCTCTCCTAGCAACTTGTGGCAGCTTGCTCTCTCCCCTGACCTAAGACAGAGCTGCTGTTTTTTTCTCCCATCTTATCTCTGCCATTTTCCTTTCCTCCTGTTTCCCCAGCTGTGTGTTGCTGCAATAATCAATTCCACATCTTGTGGCAGGGGGGCAGATGCACTCAGTGGTGGGGCAGAGATCTTCCAGGGCCTTCTTCTACTTCCCTCTGTGAGACTCTAACCTGGAGTCCTGTCTCCAGCTCAGGGACCTCCAACATGAGGAGAGATCAGGACCTGCTAGAATGAGCCTAGAGGAGGCCATGAAGCATGCAAGTGCTGGAGCCCCTCTGCTCTGGAGCCAGCCTGGCCCAGCTGGGGCTGTTCCCCTGCACAAGAGAAGGCTCCAGGGACACCTCAGAGCCCCTGCCAGGGCCTCCAGGGGCTCCAGGAGAGCTGCACAGGGACTGGGCACAAGGCATGGAGGGACAGCAGCCAGGGAATGGCTTCCCAGGGCCAGAGGGCAGGCACAGATGGGATCTTGGGAATGAGGAATTACGGGCTGGGAGGGTGGGCAGGCCCTGGCCCAGGGTGCCCAGAGCAGCTGTGGCTGTCCCTGGATCCCTGGCAGTGCCCAAGGGCAGGTTGGATGGGGCTTGGAGCAGCCTGGGACAGTGGAAGTTGTCCCTGCCCATGGGACACCTTCCACTGTCCCATGGAAGGGACCTTAAACCTCATCCCATTCCAGGGGGTGGAATGGGATGAGCTTTAAGGTCCCTTCCAATCCAAACCATTCTGGGATTATGTTGTGAGATACGGTGGGAGATGCTCACAGCTCTCATACTTACTCATAGGATTGTAGCCTTCAAATCTCCACTTTGGGAAAAGAGTCAAAATGTTTTAGCAGAAAAATGGTTGGTGTGATGAGAGGCTCAGAAACAAGAGCTAAATGTGGGAAAGAAAATAAGTGCAAATTTCTTTTATAATGAGACTAATAAACTTCTAGAAACAGTTGCCAAAGGATCAGGGCAAGGCCCCTTGATTTGAAATCTTCCAGCCAAGATTGCCTCTGCTTCTAAATACTGGAGGGCAGGCAGGAATGAGAGCCTTGCTGCAGAAATTACTGGGTGAAGTATTTTATTTTGTATGAAGCTGGAGGGCAGAATAGATGATCATAACGGTCCCTGTTGCTTGAAAATACTGATATGAAATAAACCTTTATTTTGTAGCCTGAACTTCCTATGAAGTGTAGTCTGAATGCAGGAGTAGGTTTAACATGGATGTCAAAACCTTGAGTGATGGAGTGATGGATGTTAAAGTCTTGAATAATGGGAAAAAAAACCCCAAAAGTTCTTCTGTAAAGTTTGGGATGGCGAGGGATGAGGGTGCTTGGGGAGAAAAGACGGGAGCTGTGCAGGAAAATCCTCCAGCACCCACGGAGGGGGGATTGAGCAGCCGTGTTCAATATTGTGTGCAGCTCAGGTCCTCCCTCCCGAGTACTGCGTGAAAGCAGTGGAAATAAAAGCTTGGCTTTTGCTAAGGAAAAGAATGACCCACAATGTCAATTTTTTTTTTTTTTTTTTTTTTAATGTGGGAAGAAGGGCTGAATTCAATGTTTTCCTTTCTCGCTCCATCCTGCTGCAACGCTTCACTGTGCGGCCAGGCAGGCTGGCAAGCAGATAATGAATCTGCCGAAATGTGGTTATTGATACAGCTGAGATCATTATACCTGAGGGTCTTGTGAGCTTTCCCATCTAAAGGGGCATTTTTCAGAAGGTTGTGGTCATGACATAAACAGTCTCATTCCATCTGAAATCTCAGCTGGCAAAGTCCTGAGCCCGGGAACATTTTTTTTTTAAGTACATTATCAGGAAGGTAAATCAGGTCAGCTGCATTTTTATTTTTTTCTTTCAGCTGGGAGAAGTAAAATGGTTCATTTGCCTCTCACTATTAACGTGATGCTCTGCAAGGAGCTGAGGCCTGATCCACAGCTTTTGAAAGCAAAAGAGATTTGTTTCCACCTACATCAGGGAGCTTCTGTGGAATTTCCCAATCCCGGGTAAGGATAACTTTGGGAAGGAAAGCAAGAGATCTGTGCAGAGGGTTACCAGCACTTGGAGGCTGAAGTGCTGGCTATGATGGGCCATTGCCTTGGTTGTCCTTAGCCCGTCCACGTGTGGGATGGTGTGAGTGGACCCAGCGAGGAGCTGTGGCTCATTTTGTGTGAGAGCAAAGGAAAAATAACCCAGCGAGAAATTACAAGGCAGAGAAAGCATTTCAAAATTGCAGCTGGGACTGTGAATTGCACAGGGAAGTTTAAAGTGATTGCAGTGGAGGTCAGGATGCTCTCTGCAGCATCAGTAGCATCTGAGCCTTTGCAGATGCTCTCCCTTTCGTCCTGCAGCAGACTATATTTGGGGTTTTGCCACCTGTCTCAAATTTGGTCTGAGGTGCTGGGGAAGTTTTTTGGCATTGGGGCTGGTGACAGATGTACAGTGAATGTTCAGAAGCTCTGTGTGATCTGAACCTCCTTGGGGGCTTTCATCTCACCCAGTTCCAGCTGCTGTGGCTCATGAGAGGTATCCCTGATAAAATTATGCATCAAGCCATCAAGCCCTGAGGAGGGGGTTGCTGATCCATGTCATGCCTTTTATTGTTAACATCCATTTGTGTTTAGATTTCATTTTATCACCATTTATTCTTAGTAGCCCTCACCCAGGCCCACTCATGTGCTAACAAACTGAAGCAAACTCAAAAGTCTTTCTCAGTGAAGAGAAAGGGAAGACTGAAACATTAAAAGCAAATAAAGTGGCCTGGTTTAGTGGAAGGTGTCCCTCCCAATGACAGGGGGTTGGAAAGACATGGTCATGCAAGTCCCTCCCAAACCAAGCCATTGTGAGATTTTTTTTACCAGGATGTTGCCTTCAGGCATCTGCTGTCTAGCCAAATACAGGTTTAATGGAAAGTTTGTGCAGAGGTTTTGCCATGGTTTTGCTGACATGAGATCTTCCTCATACCCTGAAACTTCACGGGTCCAAGAAAGGCTGGGAACTGTGGATCATGAAAGCTTTGGGAGCTCTGTGGCACCAGAGTTGGCTGCATTTCCAGGCCAGGGAGGCAGTCAGGGTGGTCAGGGGGACTGCTCTTCCAAGAGTTTCTCCATGAAGCCATATGATGTAGGGAAATCCTTCCGTGTAGTTGCTCATGTATTGTGTAAATATATGTATACATGCACCTGTTCAGAATCACCTTGGCTCCATCCAGCCCTGTTCCTTGGAAGAAATCCAACTGTGCTTCCATTCTTTGGGAAGGCTGGGTAGAATAATTGACTGTCCTTCTGCTGGAGACAATGGAGCCTCATTGACTTCTGCTTTCCCTAGCAAAACTCTGGGCATCCCTCAGGATCAGTCTGGATTGCAACCATTAAGGTTTTAAATATGAAATCACTGAGGCTGTTTAGGGAAAGCACTTCATCAGCATTGGTTTTCACTGATTTCCTGTAGAGCTTTTTGGGGTTGTTTTGGATGGGGGTATTGTGGCAGCAGTGGATTTAGATATGGACACACGCTACCCCAGTCTGTGGCATGAGGAAACTGGTAATTCAGCCTCTTGCTGGAAACTGCTCCTCATCTGCAAGGTGTGGGACTACTAGCAAGGAAATTTCTATCCATTCATGCTTTACTGAGGTCCACAGCTCTCTTTAAAGATGGAAAACCAGCAGCTCATCTCTGCACCATGGGCTGCTGCTGCCCCAGCAAGGAAAGTGTTTGTCTGGATTGTGGGCTCACATCTCTTCCTTCCTCATACTCTTTAAAATAAGGCCAGCATTTGGAACCACTTAGGCCAGGTTTAACTTTATTGCCACGTTGGAGTTCATGGGGACATGCAGCACTGCAAATGGAAACACGTGCAAGTGTGTGGGACGGACACCTTGGAGGAAAACTCCCCAGGCTTTTCCAAATTTCCCATTTCCAAGCATCTTCCGTGAGATTTGTGGTGGGGGAAAATATTTTTATGGGTTCCATTTCTTAGCAAAATCAACCTGTAAAAAAAAAAAAAGGTGTTTTTGGTTTTTTTACCACCGCAGTTTGGCAATGAAATAGGGATGTTTGAGGAGGAAAATTATTTTCCTTTGAAAAATGTGACTGATGCAGCAAGTCTTTTTGCAAAAAATATCTTCCTCTAGCTCTCAGCTGTTTCACTGAAGCTGATTATTGGGCCCCAACTAGAAAGTTTAAAATCATCCTGGAAAACTGAAGTACAAAAGGAGAATATTGTATAAATTCACAAACCAAAAAGAAACCCCAAAACTCTGTCCAAATTTATTTTGCCCATGAAAATCTTTACATTTGATGAATATTAATTTATTTTTCTGATTAGACAAGCTTCCTTTAAGTAGTCTTCTGTAAAGTTTTCAATTCAATATATTTGAAATTAGAGTTTTCCTTACCTGTGGTAAGCAATCATTGGAACCTTTTCTATTATATTTTTACAAGGTGTTTCCTGTTGTCCTTGTAAATCAAGGTGGGGCCTGACACAGCCTTTTCTTCTTTTTCTCCTGCTGGTCTTATTTCACACCTTCTTAGAAGTACTTTATTTTCCCCTCATTTATAGTGTGGGAGACCTGTTCAACCTTCCATTAATGCTGATCAAAAAAAAAAAAAAAAAAAAGTGAGCTAATTTCATATGGAAAAGGGCAAATAATTTCCAGGGTTCAGTGGAGACTTAATTGGTCTGCAGTGGTTTTCGACTTGAAGTTATCACTGAGATGTTTCAATTGTCACACACCCAGGTATTTTAGTGTATTAAAGTACTGAGTTTGACTTACAGGAGTTGGGAGTTGGAAGAGTTTAGGCCAGAAAAGCCCTCAAGTCCAACCATTCCCTCAGCACTGCCACAGCCACCACTGTCCCATGTCCCCAGGTGCCACATCCCCACAACTCTGAAACCCCTTCGGGGATGGGGACTCCACCACTGCCCTGAGAAGCGCTGAATAATGCTTCCAACAAAGAAATTTTCCTCAATATCCAATTTAAAGCTCTCCTGGTGCAACTGGAAGATATTTCCTCTCCTCCTGTCCCTGTTCCCTGGGAGCACAGCCCAACCCCTGGCTGTCCCCTCCTGTCAGGAGCTGTGCAGAGCCACAAGGTCCCCCCTGAGCCTCCTTTTCTCCAGGCTCAGCCCCTTCCCAGCTCCCTCAGCCTCTCCTGGGGCTCCAGCCCCTTCCCAGCTCCATTCCCTGCCCTGGACATGCTCTGACACCTCCATGGTGCTGAGGATGTTTTTGAACACCCTGATTATAAACCATCCTGAGAAGCAGCACCATGAACAATGTGCTTTGCTAGCATGGGGGAGATGTAATTTTTTTCTTCAACACATTGGCTTTGGTGAATTGATGAAGGCAAATCATTTTGATGGGGGGGATGAGATATGTTCTGTGGGAAGTGAAGAGTTGCATGGTTTTGTGCTTGAGGAGCTTGGGTGGGTGGTTGCATGGGTGCTCCCATCCCACAGGGGATGCCAGCTACAGGAGTACCAGGAAAAGCAGTGGGTGGCAATTGGTGTTCCTCTCCATGCCGACTTTGACAGTCACTGGATGCTGCCCAAGTTTTGCTCTGCCCTTATCTGGGGCCAGACACATTGTTCACTCCGACTTCATGTGCTGATTTACCCAGACACTCCTTAGAAACCCAGTAGTCAGAGGAGCTGCAGATAGTGCTTTGGGTGTGGGGATGGAAACAGCATTAATGTTTTTTTCCCTACAGACTGAGAAAGCGTGTAATAAAAGTTTCAAAAGTAACCGTGCGCTGAGCACGGAGCTCTTCCAAGCCCTGTCTGGGAGTGCCAGGTTGCCCCAGGCTATCTTACACTTGATTTTGTCTTGTGCTTCAGAAAGATTTCCCTTGTATAAACAATTTTGGTTGTGATTTGGGGTTTTTTTTTTTAGTGTGCCTCTTAAGAGGGAAACCATCAGAAAAGCATATAAAATGGAATTTGGTGTCCTGCTGCTCTCATCGAATTTATTGTATTATCAAAAAACATCTATTTCCTTGTTGTTACTATACCTGTGCCAGAAAGTAACTAGCATTTTATGTAAGGCAGTGTTTTATTTAGTGTGACTGCTTAATTTGGGGCAGGACCTCAAGAACAAGCTGTTCCCTGGGGCACCCAGCAAGAAGGAGAGGAGGGAGCCCAGTCCTGTATCACTCAACACAGTGGCCAAACCTTTGGGGTTATGTGCACGCCAGCGAGCTGGGCTTAGCCAGGAGAGGCTGCTCAGACTGCTGAGACAGGCTCCCAAGGGGCTAATCCTCCTCTGGGAACATCCTTGTGGCCAGGGGCCGCAGGAGGTGCGTGCAGGATGGGATTGTTGGCCGTCTGGTGCAGCTGAGGTGGCCAGGAGTTGGCTTCCAAACCTCAGTGCTGGGGGTGGGGCTTGGAATCCTCACACTGAAGGTTTTTCAGTCACTCATTCCTTGGATTGGACACCTGGGTTGGGGTCTTGTCACCAGGACAGCTCAGTGACCGGGGACTTGAGTAACCAGCCTCCCTGTGTGAAGATATTTTGCCTCCATCTTCTTGCTTGTTTGGGTCATTCATGTGCAAAGCTGATTTTTTAGCTGAATTACAGCCAGTTGTTTTTTCAAAGGAGGTGGTTTTCACCCCCCTCCCCACATTTACCCGACTCAGATGGGTGCAGTTTGCGGGAAGTGGAGCAGATCATAGGAGAGCCGACCACAGCGTGACCTCTGTGGGGGCAAATCGGGGATCACCAGTTGGATCAGGGAGGGGATTGTCTCACTGAGCAGAGAACAAAAAGAATGAGATAAATCTGCTTTAAGAAAAATGAGACCAAAAAAAACTTAGAAAAAAAAAATTAAAAAAAAAAAAAAAATCAAAACCACAACAAACTCCCAAGTTTTTCTTTCTGAAGAACTTTTTGTGCTGGTTTAAAAAAGGAAACTTAAACAGATCCGGTAAATATCAGCCCGTGTCCCGTGTGTTGCTTAGACCTTAATAGTACAGGTGGACGAGGAGGGCTTGGTGCCAAATACTTTTGGTTTAGAGGGAGTGGTGGGAGTGAATTCTCCCAACCGCTCCTAGAAAGGCTTAACTTTCTGCACACAAATCAATGACAATCTCCGCTTGGCTGCAGACACCCGGGGAGCGACGCTGCCGGATTCCCCGCGCAGCCACGGCAGCCGAGGGGCGGACGAGGGTCGGCACCTGGAGAGGGAAGGTGGGTCAGATGCTGTCTTTTTGGCTTCTGAAATATGTGGGTTTTTTAGTTTTTAAATCCTCCTCCCCCCCTTCTCCACAGCTTTTAGGGGTTTTGCGGGATATTGAGGGGAGGGAAAGGCGCTTGAATTTATTGCTGGGAGGCTCATCGTGCTCCTGTCGGAAACCTTTGGCGCGTCGTAGCGATCCTCTGTACTAATCTATCGCCATTTACGTGCGTTCTTAATTGCTGTTTGAACTCAAACCCGTGAATCTCTGTCTGATTTCCTTCCTTGTATCTTGAATCTTTACCAAGCTGGGAGATTTAGGCTGTACATCAACACCTGTACGATACTACCTCTCAATTCGCGGGGCTTGGGCTTTTTTTTTTTCTTTTTTTTTTTCTTTTTTTTTTCTTTTCTTTTTGAAGTCTAGCTTAGTTATATGTGTATTTGCTTTAGATAGGAAATACCAGTACAAAAACAGATCTGCCAGTATGTCCAGCTGTGTCGGCAAAAGAGATCTCATGAAGCAGTTGATAAATATTTAAAACAGAATAGAAAAGAATAGAATAGACTAGACTATGACTAGAGTAGACTAGACTAGAATAGAATAGGAATATATATTAATACAAATATTTTTGTAGATGGAAATATGTAACAGATAGAAATATGCATCTATGATTATAAAAGAT
The DNA here is from genome assembly GCF_022539315.1 of Serinus canaria. Taxonomy (NCBI): domain Eukaryota; kingdom Metazoa; phylum Chordata; class Aves; order Passeriformes; family Fringillidae; genus Serinus; species Serinus canaria. The sequence goes on along the minus strand of NC_066343.1, from coordinate 74,075,285 downwards.
ATTATTCTGTTATATATTTTTAATACTTGTTTGTTAGTATTTGTGTTGAAGGAGTTTCTATTTTAAGTTGTTCTTTGTGGAAAACTTGCGAGAAAAAAAATCCCATTCTTGTCTTGAATAATTAAAATGTTGGGAAAAAAAACTGGAATATTTAATGCCAGCAGAAAAATTGTGATTAAAGACATGCTGGGAAGCATGATCAGGAGGAGGTTGATGCTTGGAACAGGGTTAAGCTCAGCTCAAGCTGACCTGCTCCACACTGCCCGTGCTGCAAGCGGGGCTTGCATGGAGAAACCACAGCTCCTTTATCTGGAGACCCCAGATCTGGAGCTTGGGTGTAAATCTCAGTCAATCTGGGGAACTTTTTGCTTCTTCCCTGGCAAACGGGATGCAGCAGGGCAGCATGCTACACCTAGCTAAGCGCTTGTATTTTTAACAGCTCCTTCTGGAGATGAAACTCAGTTTCAGCAGCACAAATCCCCTCTCCAGCTCCCCTGACCCCATGCAGGCAATGCTCAGATCCACACCGTGGATAAAAACAACAGCAGTGGTTTTGTTTAAGGTTGGGCTGAATGAAAACAGGGGGGGAGGAATGTGCCCAGCGGAGGAGGAACCGGTGCTCGGCCATCCCGGCGCTGCTTCCCAGAGCGCGCAGGGTGGACGGGAGCGCTCAGGGCGGCCGTGCTGGGACCTGCAGCCTCTTCTGCCCCTAGAAAGAGGATGTGGAGCCCCCCTCCAGTTTACTCAGGTGCAGTATCTGGGGGAATGAATTGGACTTTTTCCTTACCTCTGCTTGGTGGAAGTGGAATCAGAGTGGGGTTTCCCCACCTGGAAGGATTTTGACATTGCTGGGTCTATCCGAGAGCTGTTTGCAGGGAGCGATACCATGGGCATGGCCAACCCTTTGTGCCTTCAGCATCTCTAGCATCCAATGTCAGAGAAGAAACCTTTCACAGGCTTCTCGGCACGTATCCCAACGTATCCGCGCCAGGACAGGCCAGCAAGACTCCTAGGAAGGTAAAGGAGATGCTCTGTAGTTTCTCCCTGGTCTTTCAATGCTTTCCATCACTCCCACCATTGCACCAAGTACTTCCCAAACTCCTGATCCAGAACAGGCAGCATTTAACACTCACTTTTTGCCTGTCCTTGACACTGTTTACTTCAGGTGCCAGGCAGTGAGGAGTCAGACCCAGCGTGTTTGAGCACTGAGCAAGCATTAGCTGGAGAAACCTGGGATTTTCCAGCAAGCCTGGGGCTGTCCAGCACCTAACTCCTGTAACCTCCTTTGAAATTCCTCCTCTAATTAATAAATAAGTAGCAAGTTTCACTGACATAATTTCAGAGCTATTGCTCTTAATTAAATAACAAGTTATTAAAATACTTTCAAAACTGGAGTCTTCCCTGCCCGGTTCATAGTCCTGGTCTTTTTCCCATTAAGTGTCCCTGGTGGAATGCTTTTGTACACTTGGAAGAAATTAGAAAAGGTGAAGGATCTCAGACCGCAGAGAAATATGATATTGTTGAGTGTGTGGACAATAAATTGAGTGTGTGGATGATCTTGGAAAAGCAGGCAGTGATGAGAAGACTCATCCCTGCCCCTGCCAGTGCCCCTGCCTTCCTGGCAGGATGGAGATGGGAATACGGAATCAAGATGGGTCTCATCTGCATGTCATGATTCCCCTTAATATTTGCATTTATATATATAAAATATATAAACAATATATATTTATAAATATATAGACCTGTATAATGTATCTTTTTGTGTATAGTACCTATTATAAACTTACATACAATATAAAAATTAGTATATTTATAAATATATAGACCTGTATAATGTATCTTTTCGTGTATAGTACCTCTTATAAATTTACATACAGTATAAAAATTAACATAATGTGCCTGTATGCTGTTACATTGTCATTTCATGTTGGAGAAGGGGCAGCCAGCACCCAGCTGCACCCTGCTGCAGGTCAGGTCAGTGAGGTGGCTGCACGGTTTATTTTCCTTTGCCTGAGAAAGCTTTAGTGATGAATAGAGGGAGGGGATCTGAGGCTGGGATGCTTCTGCCAAGAATGATTTGGAGGCCTCTTTATATTAGTCAGAGCTTTTTTATTCCTTACTGGAAGCCTGAGAGGAGCTGCGTGCCTGGTGGCAACTTTGCTCGCATAAGTCTCAAGTATCACTCATGTGAGCAGCTTGCCTTGATTATAGATTTATTTCTCTCTATTCTTGGATTGCCTTCTCCCCTATTCCTCAAAAATATGACCTTGCACATGAGGAATGGTGGTCCTGAGTGGTTTTTTTAGAGGTGGTCAAAAGGCCACCATATCCCAGCTGTTGGTTTTGCAAGGGACTTGATGTTCTTGGCAGCTGCAGAATAGGAGGAGGAGGGAATGTCCACACCATGAAATCTCTGCACTGGCTCCATGTGGGTTCAGGCAGATGTTGGGACCATCAAATGACTTCCACCTCCCAGCAGAGGCAGCAGCCCAACACTGCTGTCCCCCACCCTGCCCTGCCTATCAGGAAACCAGTCTGGGAAGCGCCTCCGTGTTGCCTGCGGATGAGCCAGCCCAGGAGGAGGAAGGAGACCACTTTGGATTGAGGTCCTGGCGCTGCTGGGAGGAGGCAGGGTGGAGGGATGGAGACCAGCCAGCTTCCTAACTATGCAAACAACCCACACCCATGTTCAGTGTTTATCCCTGCCGAGCCTGTCACCATGGTATCTGGGCACCTTTTGCCAAGGTGAGTTGAAGCTGATGGAGCAGGTCCTCAGCCAAACCCCAGGCTCTCTAGGCATGTGCCTGGGAGGTCTCCTAGATCAGCTGGATCTTCCAGAGCTGCTGCTGCTGGGATAATCCCAATCATTTTGCTGCTGCCTTCGGACCCCTTGCTGCTGCCTGCCCATTCCCTGGCTGACTCCTGTTGCCATGAGCTCCTCCAAGCAGGTGCATCCTCACCTCTGGCATGGAATCTCTGTATGTGTCACACCACAGTGCCAGGTGGGCTGCTGGAGAGGTGGATCTATGGCCTCTATGCTGGCACTGCTGCCTTCATGCAAAATCTGGGCCCTTTCTCTACCATGTGGCTTTGGGAGGAAGAGGAGAGGAAGAGGAAGAGGAAGAGGAAGAGGAAGAGGAAGAGGAAGAGAAGAGAAGAGAAGAGAAGCGAAGAGAAGAGAAGACGAGAGGTAGAAGAGAGAGAAGAGAAGAGAAAGAGAACGAGAAGAGAAGCTAGCCTCGAGTCATTCGCACGACGCGCGCACGAGAAGCGCCGCTACCAGAAGAGAAGAGAGAAACAGGCGAAGCGAGAGCGACAACGAAGCGAGAGAGAGGAACCCCAGCCACGCGGGCAAGATATGTTTTATGCATATGTTTTTCTGCAAGTCTGTTTAGCTTGAAAAAACCCCAAGGGTTTCTTGTTAGGGATGTTGGGCAGTTTCAAAATGGGAGATGTCCCCTCCTGCCTTAGCAGCAAGTCACTGTCCCGGCCCCTCACTGAGGGGTGTTAGAGGGGATGAGAAACATCAGCTCCTTCCTGCCTCCTGTCTCCAGTGTCCCTCCAGATCTTCTCCCCAGCCTTGCAGGGATGCAGACTCCTGGTGCAGCTGCCTTCCCTCCACAGGAATAATCCTTCAGGGAATGAGACTCAGGGCAGCTGTGGGTGGGTTTGGTGGCTTCTCATTTCCAAGTGGCTGCCCAGCAATTACATTGTGGCTGTTGCTGCAGTCTGTGCTGAGGGACAGAGTGCCAGCTGGGAGGGGGCTCTGGTAGCCCACTTCAGCTGGGCCACAGCTAGATGCTAAAGAGGAATGGACTGTGAAAGAAATGGATCAGAATTGCTTTCCTTTGTTGTAGTATGGTTTGGGTGGGAAGTGACTTTAAAGATCACCTATTCCACACACCTGAAGTTGGCAGGGACTCCTTCCACTACCCCAAGTTGCTGAAAGCACCATCCAATGTGGCCTTGATCACTTCCAGGGATGGACATCATCACTTCCAACTCTCACTGCTGTCTGTCTTTAGGGAGATCTTTTGATTCGTGTTGAATTCATGGATTAGGCAACCTCCTCCAGGGACAGGAGGCAGATCCAGCCTCTTCAAGGTGCTGGGTGGCTTTGGGAGCTGCAAGGGAACATGAGAACCTCTGAGTGTTGCACGGCTGTGATTTACTTCCTGGACAGGGCCTGGTTTACTTTGGGCAATTTATACCCTCTTAGTCACGTCTGAAGAGAAGTTAAAGAGATTAACTCCTCTGAGCCCTTATTTCCCTGGATGTGAAGTAAGCCAGTAGTTGCATTCCATGAGTCTTAGTCTGGCTTTGAGAGGTCTTGGAGATCCTGTGGATTCAAGGTGGTAAAGTGAACTTTCTCTAAGTTTTGTATGGAAAGAGGATGATAGATTTTATGCTTGTGGCTGCAACAGGGGAGGCAGGTTGCAATATTCCAGCCTTTCCACTGTGCACATGCACTTTCCAAACAGTTTTGTTGCAATTAATTACAGTGCAATTAAAGCAGAACGACAGTGCTAACTAAGGGCAAAATCTTGTGAAACAAATGGTGTTTGGGCTGATTTTGTAATTGCTCCAGGTTCCCCAGATACAAATTACAGTGTCAGGGCTCCTGATTTATGGCAGAGCAACACACACGCAGATAACTCAGGGCAAGAGCTGCCTGTGTGGGCTGCAGATGCAGAGGTCCATGTCCCATCCGTTCTCCTTGTTGCTGACCCGTGAAGGGTGGGTTGTCTCTGAACTGTCCCTTGGCCAGCAGGACACAGGTGGCACCAGCTGTCCCTCTCTGCCTCATCCCCAAGGCCTCTCATGAGGTGTGGGTGCTGTCCTGGGTGCAGCTCCATTCTGGGCAGAGGGGTGCAGCCATGAGTGGGGATGTGGTGGGCAGAGGGATCCCCTTCATCCGTGGTCCAGCTATGGAGAACATGGCTGATGATGCAGGACAATGTCCCAGGAAGGGCAGTGAGGGTCAGGCAGTGTCTGGAGCACAAGTCTGGTGAGGAACAGCTGAGGGAGCTGGGAAGGGACTGAGCCTGGAGAAAAGGAGGCTCAGGGGGGCCCTTGTGGCTCTGCACAGCTCCTGACAGGAGGGGACAGCCAGAGGGGTCAGGCTGTGCTCCCAGCGAACAGGGACAGGAGGAGAGGGAACGGCCCCAGGCTGGGCGTGGGGAGGGTCAGGTTGGATATTGGGTAAAATTTCTTCACAGAATGGGTGGCCAGGGATTGGCACAGCTGCCCAGAGCAGTGGTGGCATTCCCATGCCTGGAGAGGATTGAAAAGCCATGTAGATGTGGCACTTGGGGACGCGGGTCAGTGTTGGGCTGGGCAGTGCTGGGGGAAGGAATGGTTGGACTCAGCAGGATTTTCCAGCCTGAATGATTCTGTGATTCTACTGAATGGCTTAGCCCTTGGGTCCCAACCTCTAGGTGCTTGCAGAAGGCCTCTGTGAGGGTGAGCAGATGAGGCTTGGGCCTGCTGAGTCACAGACCAGCCCTGTCCGTCTGTCCGCTGGGGCTGTAGTGAGCCACGGTGGATCACAGGGACTCAGCAGGGGAAGGTCACCTGCAGAGGGATACAAGGAGTTTGTACCCTCATCTCCTTGTCTGGGGGGTACCAGGCATTTTGGCTCATGGATTGGTTCCCTCTGCTCCTGTTTCCAGCCCTGCTTGGAATATCATGCTTTGTTTTCTTGTGGGAAGTCCCTCTCCAGATTAAAGAGTTGGAGTGGGTGTTTTCTCACCTGTAATTAAAAGCAGTGGACCTGTGACTTTTTAGGAAAGAAATCCTGTGTTGTAAGTGTTTAGAGGTTGTTAGAGTTAAAACATTTCAAGAAATCCAAACAAAAATCCCCAGAAAATTCAGATATTGCTATCTGGAGTTTAAAAATAAGCGATGCAAATTTCGAAAACGAGATCAAGCAAAAAAAGACATGAGTTTAAAGCATCACTTTTTGTAATTAAGCCCTTCTGTGTTCATTTTTTGCTTATGGACAGTGAGGTTTGGGCTGTGAGTTGATGTTCCAGTGCTGCCATGAACCTACTTGGATGCACCAAGGGCTCCCATCAGGGTCATAAAATGCAATAATACAAACACAGAACCGTTGTTTGGAAGGGACCTTCAAAATTACCTAGTCCCAACCTCCCCAAGACAGGGGCAGGGACACCTCCCACTGTCCCAGGCTGCTCCAAGTCCCATCCAGCCTGGCCTTGGACACTCCCAGGGATCCAGGGACAGCCACAGCTGCTCTGGGCACCCTGGGCCAGGGCCTGCCCACCCTCCCAGCCAGCAATTCCTCATTCCCAGTATCCCATCTGTGCCTGCCCTCTGGCCCTGGGAAGCCATTCCCTGGCTGCTGTCCCTCCATGCCTTGTGCCCAGTGCCTGTTCAGCTCTCCTGGAGCCCCTGGAGGCCCTGGCAGGGGCTCTGAGGTGTCCCTGGAGCCTTCCTTTTCCAGGCTGAGCACTCCCAGCTCTGTCAGTCTGTCCTCTTAGGAGAATTTTCAGCCATGGACTGCTAATCTCTCCTGTGGTGCTCAGGAACATCCTTTGCTCTGGGTCTCAGGTGTACCTGGAAAACCAAGGTGGTTCTCAGCACCACCCCAGGTGTGGATTGGAGTTGAGCATCTTTCCCCAGCAGGCTCTGGTGTTGGGTACCAATGCTCCCTGCTCACATCCCACCATCAGCTGGGCTCCTGCTCTGAATACTAAATCCTGAGACAGAGAGAAGAAGCCCGAACACTGATTAATTTGAGCCTGCGCTGCTCTTATCCTGGTTTCAAAGTAATTGTCTCTCTTGTCCACAATTTTCTCTCCTTACATTTCACTGCATATTTATTAGGTTTTTGTGAGGCTATCTGCAGCCACATTAAACCAATTTACTTCTTGAAATGTCTGACCTTTGATCTTCCAGCCACTGCCTTTCGGAGCCAGAAAAAGAGCCTTTAATAACGTGTCACATGAAAGGCTGGCTGCAGAGCCTGTCACTTGCACACCCCAACTCCAGTTAATAAACTATCGGATGAATCAATTATTGCCTCATAATTGTTACCTATATTTTTGCGCTAAACAGGAAGAATATTTCCCCCCTCTTCTCCCAGCCACTTTGTAAGGCAAAGCGTGCAAACAGCTACAGCTAATCTTTCTCAAAAAACATCCTCAGTCTTTGCAGCCGTTTCTGTTCTTGGCAGACGAGTGTTGGGGGCAGGGGGGGTTGCAGAGACATTAGACTATCTGTGTGCACCTTATTTTAGGAGTGCCTGCAGCATCCCTCTGTGCTGTGTGTCCTGAGCCCCTCCAGCTGCCCTCTGCAGCAGGCACAGGAGAGGAGAGGGGAGTTGGTGGTTGCAGAGTGCTTTGCTAGAGGTATTTTGGCTTTTTCCAGGCAGCAGCAGTGAGGCAGGGGTGTGCCTGGACTTCTCCATCACAGCAAGGTTGGAAGCTGCCACCCCAATGACTGCACTCCTCACCATCACCTCTCAGCACCTCCTTGGGTCCTTGTGCCTCAGGGCTGGAAGCTTCTGTCATTGCTGAGGGACAGGCATCCTGCTCCAGGGATGATGCCTCACCTCCTAACCCATGGAGAGGACAGACTGGGGACAGGGCCCCTTTCAGTGGGCTGCTGGCACTATTGGCACAGCCAGCTCTCCAGGGCACCTCACATCATGGTCTTGGCTGCATCCAGCCACACCACGAACCTTTTATTTTGCATTCCAGTCATGGAGTGTCAAATATGTTATCTCTTACTCCTACAGGGTCATAGAGCTGTTGTGGGATTGCTGTGAAAAAGAGGCAGATGTGGTCAAGCTGCTGTTGAAGTAAGGACTTGGGGATGGGGTGGTGGGATGCAGAGCGGCTCCCTTGGGGTCTCTACAGCCTCTGCACCCATGACACTGCTGCCCTGAACCCCAAGAAGACACTGGGTCTAAGATCCCTTTTTTTTCAGGCTGCTGGCTCTCTGCATCTGGTTTGAGCTGCTGTTGGGGAGGGTGGAGAATGTTGTTCAGGTCCTCATGGAAAGCAGAACATCCACGAGGCCCCAGGGGTAGAAGGAGCCCTCTGCTCAGGCTTTGGGGAGAGGTATCCCTATCAGCTGCCCTGGTAGAGGCACATCCTTCCCTCTTCTGCTGAAATCAGCAGCAAAGCTGGGTTTCACAGGGGTGCAACGGGCCAGTGAAGTTTAAGCCCAGCAATTACAGTTTCTGTCACCCACAAGGTTTTCTGATGCATCACTCTGGAACAACGTCTTGCCCAGGAGCTCCATTTCACTCCCAGTGACATCTCTCCAGGGCAGGAGCAGGCAGCTATCCAGAGGATAGAGATCCATCCTGGAGGTGGCCTTGGCAACACACTTCAACATCTATGTATTATTTATTTCCCCTGACTCTTCACATCTCTTACATAGTTGCTTAACAGCGCCAGCCTTTCACAAAGGGATGGAGAAGGGCTGAAAAATGCAGAAGGCAACCCAGGTCTTCTCTCTCTGCTTTAATCTTCCCAGGGTGACTTCTTGCTTGCCAAACGGGGAAGGCTCCTGACATCCTCAGTCTGCAGAACACCACAGCACTGAGCAGAAGCAGTCTTGAGTTTCAGGGGAAGGAAAAACCCACTGCATTGCTCTCTGGCACATCTGTGCTGATTTGGCTCTGTGTGGACATGATTACAAGCTTGTAGGACTCAGCCTCTTCAGAAAGGCTGGGATTAATTGCTGAAATGAGAAATGCTAAAAAGCTGGGTGAAGAAGATGTGGAGAGAAAGAGGGAAGCATGGAAATATTCTGGGGTGGTAATTCCTTGTGTCAGTCCTGAGTTTATTGGGATTCATGGTTAAGATTGTTCTGTAGGAGATCATCTGCTGGGCTTTGCCTGCCATGAAAGCTGGGGGAGGCAGAAGTGAGCCTCACTGGGAAATCATAGAAACATGAAGTTGTTCAAGTTGGAAAAGCCCTCTAAGACCATTCATGCCCCCAGCACAGCCAAGGCCACCACTGACCCATGTCCCCAAGTGCCACATCCACATGGCTTTTAAATCCCTGCAGGGATGGGGACTCCATCGCTGTCCTGGGCAGCCCATGTCATGACTAGACAGCACTTTCTGTGATTTCCCTAATTTCCCTAATTTCTCTCTAATTTCCAACCTAAACCACCCCCTGGTCCAGCCTGAGGCCGTTCCCTCTGCTCCTGTCCCTGTTCCCTGGAGCACAGCCCAACCCCCCTGGCTGTTCCCTCCTGTCAGGAGTTGTGCAGAGCCACAAGGTCCCCCCTGAGCCTCCTTTTCTCCAGGCTGAGCCCCTTTCCAGCTCCCTCAGCTGCTCCTCCTCAGATTTGTGCTCCAGACCTCCACTTGAGAAGTTTCAAAGCAAATCTCAAATTTGAGATAAGATTCAGATGGCCCAGAAGACTTTAATAAACTTCCATGAAAAAAATAGATGTGCCAAACCTTACTCTATTCATTGTTGATTGCATTTTGGATAGAGGCACTTAATCGACTTTCCAGCTTTAATTCTGACTCACACCTTTCTTCCTGCTTTGTGGGCAGGGAAAATGTCATGATTGGGCACACATTTTATTCAGGACTGTTTCCAAGTTGAGCTTCATAGAGGAAGTTAGCCTGGAATAAGGCAGGGATGGGGAGAAGTACCTGTGTTAGTTCTTGCTGTGGAAAGCCACATGATCACATGGACATGGAAGTCCAGGAAACCCCTGCAGAGACTTCCACCTTGTCCTTGGGTGTCTCAGAAATCAGCACTTTGCTTTCAGGTATTCCAGCAAAGAGAGCCCTGGCATTGTGGGTTGATCCTCCTTAAAATGATGCTGTCGCTTTTGCCTCTTTTACATTTAACATCCTGTGGTACCCTGGCAGGACCATCCCAGCCGAGGTGCTGTGCATTATTTTCCAGCCCTAAATCCATGAATGCTCAGCTTGTGGCCCTCACCATAGCCCCTCCAGGTGGGCAAGGAGAAATTCAAGCCTTTTTGACCTTCAGCTTTTCTCCTTGAACAATGAAATTAATACTCCCTGCCATAGCTTGGAGGGATGCTGCTGGGATTAATTAGTTAATAGAACAAATCTCGCTCGCCTGCTTCCATGGGGGCAACCGTCATGTGGCTGGGTCTAACATTCACCTTTCCAGTGACCACAGAGGACCTTGGGTCTCTGTGGCTGGGATTTTGCCATGACTTGGGCGGGAGCATCCTGTGGATCCTGCCAGGACCCACCCCTTGGGTGGCAAAGGGCTGAGGCTGTTGCAGAGATGCCGCCGGTGCCTCCCTGCAGCCCCACACCGCATAATTCCAGGCTCGCAGTGCTGCCTCTGCAAAGGTAGATTTGGTTTCTATTAATAAGGGGATAATAGCACGGGAAACCTGGCTGCAGGATGGCCCGTGCCCAATTACTGCGGTCGCTGGGCTACGGCAGCAGCTTCCCTGCAATTATCCCACCGCGCGCTGGCACAGCACAGCCCTCTCTGTTTTATTCTTAGCAACAGAGCCCCGGGCAAGGTCAGGGGGGTCCCTGCAGCGAAAGTCTCTGGCTGGGGGATGCTGGAGTTGAGATGGGGGTTGGCAGAGTCCCCTCAGTGTCACCTGCTGGAGATGGGGCCGGTGGGGATGACAGTGGCTGTGCCCCGTGCCCTGGAATTTGCATGCATGAGGCTGGCAGCAGAGCAATGCCCTGCTTTGTCCTTGTCCCCAGCCAGGCAGTGCCAGGGGAGTCCTGGTAACTCCTAAGAGGCATATTGGCCACTGTGGGGTCATAGCAATCAGCCTCATTTTTGGGGGAGGCACAAAACTCCCAGTCCAGGCAAAATGCAGGGGTGGCCTCAGCCACGCTGGGTTAACACTTAGACCTGATGATCTTAAATGGCTTTTCCAACTTAAATGATTCTGCAATTCTATGATTTAAGGCTGGATGTTTGGTCTTGGTCCCAGTGTAAAATGGGTTATATGGAAGCTCTGCTGGTTTGCACCCACTTAGCAAGCCCATAGTGGAATTAGGGGTAGGAAGGGCAGGGGATAGTCTGGGGATTGAGATTTAGGAAACCCAGGGTAAATTTCTTTTCCAGCACTTTCCCTATGCATCTCTGGGAAGTCACTTTCCTTCTTCATCCATCAGGTGGGTGTCCATAGACATGGTTAATAGCCTGGCAAGAGGGATGCAGGGAGAAGAGGTGCATTCCAGACAGGGAGATGCTCAAAGCCAAGCCACCCAAATCACCCTGAAAATGCAGAAGGCCCTTCTTAAGCTTGTGTTGGCTATGGGAAAAAGATGAATGAAAAATATGTGCCAAGGATACAAAGTGATGCTTAAAGGGCAGGAGTAAAGCCTTTCTCTGAGAAAAGTCCAGCTCGAGCCTGTGCTGTTTCAAATTAAGTTTTTGGTTTCCTAGAGGCAGCAGACAATGGTTCACTCAATTCTCTCCCCACTGTCATTAAAACTCGAGTGTGTTGTCTGGATATAGTATTTTGCCCTACCTTAAGAGCTCTAATCTTTTTAGGACCATTTCTTGCCGCTATCTGCAGACACTCGAAAGCCTTCTCAACCGCGGAGTGAAATACAATCCCTGTCTTGGGGAGCTTTCCCTCCCCTTTGTCTTCTGCACAGACAGAGGGAAAATTACCACTTAACAAATCTGCCAGGTCTGAAATTTTCTCCCCCCCCTCCTTCACCCCTTTTGCAGCTATCATTTGTCGGGGGTTGCTTTCTCCCAGTACCATCTGCCTTTTGCAGGGAGATGGCGAGGAGCGTTTTATTGTTTGCCGAACAATTCCCTGCAATTTGCTGTTCACTATTTCTTTTGGGCTCCTTTAATCCCTTTTTTCACTTTCTGCTGCTTATTTTTAGCTTGCACGCCATTTGTGTTTGTTCCCCAAAACTGTTTATATTTTTTAAAGCCTCACTTTGTTGGTAATTTTTTTGAGTATCCCTGCTTGCATGCAAAAGCCTCCCTGTCCTACCCTTTCCCCATCACCCTGCCAGGCTGGGTGGTAGATGGGACAAGCTGGCATTCCCAGTGTCTCTGATTATCCCTGTTTTTCCCTGGAATCTCACTCTTCTTTCAGGCCCACACCATTTTGGTTTTACCCAGTGAAAATCCCAGCTGAGCAGTGGAGGTGCTGAGTGATGCCACAGCACAAACCTTGCCAATCCCAGCTCCCTTTGGGTGATTTACTCTGTCCTGGTGCACTTGAACATCCTCTGGCTTTGCCAGGTGCCAAAACACTGCCAGTGATGGGCTGAGCCACCTGGCTGCTGGGCTGGTGCTGCCAACCACGGGGTGTGGGCTCGAGGTTCAGCCCATGGCAACCACCTGGTACGTGGGATTCACTCAATGGTTTGGGTTGGGGGACCCTGCCATGGGCAGGGACACCTTTCACTATCCCAGGTTGCTCCAAGCCCCATCCAGCCTGGCCCTGGACACTTCCAGGGATCCAGGGGCAGCCACAGGTGCTCTGGGAAACCTGGGCTGGGGTGTCACCATCCTCATTATGAAAAGCTCTCACCTAATCCAAATCTCCTCTTCTTTAGTTTATCCCTTGTCCTATCACAACGCCCCACTAAGAGAACTTTGTCCCCATCAGAACCCATGGGATGGCCCTGACCTGAAGCCCCTCTGAGCTTTAGGCTGCCTCTATCCTTGAATGAAACTAAGCCTTAGATGAGAGCTAGTTCAGGCTGATAGTCTAGACAGAGGGCTGAGTTGGGATTTGTGAAAGCTAACATCAAATTTTGGCTCTGCCAAGGGCTTCATCCATGGCATTTGCAAATCATCAAGTCTTTCTGTTCCTCTTCTGCATGCAACAGGGAATCTCTTTTTTTCTCCCACTGTTTCTTCAGGCCACAAGCATTTAAGAGTGGATTATTCCTTCCTTGGTCTCACTTACACAGTGCCTTTAAGGGAATGAGCATCCAGCTTGTAGCTGTAAGACACTGGTGCAGTTTAAATGGTCACTGCAATTAATAGCAAGAGTAATAATAACAGTAATTGTCATAGTGGTAGTAGTAGTAATAGTAATAATAATAATAATAATGATAATAAAACCTTGCCCAGTAGAAACTTAGTCAGATCTGAACATGCTCCGAGCCACCATCAGTAAACAATAATATTGGATATTTTTATTTCTTTGCTTGTATGTGCACCGGTAGGGCTATGCTTCACTCCTGTTGCTCAGTGCTGCAGCTGAAGAATTAAAATCCATCTTTTCTCCAGCCTCCTCTCAGGATTCAGAAATTGGAGCAGGAGTTTTATTATCTGTACAAACATCTCCTGATCTGCCCCAGTTGGCTGCCCTGAGGGCAAGTAGCCACGTCCAGCATGACCCCCTTGTTCCTGAGCTACCCGAACTGTGTCTGCTGTGCCAGCCAGGAATATATATTTCGTTTGTCCCTGGTGGTCCCATCTTCTCCCTCATTAATATTGCAACAGCCATTCCTCCCTGGGAGCACCACCTGGCCCCAGGAAGGCTCTGAGCCTCCTTTTTTTAGGCAGTTACACAGTAACTCTACTAACTCCATCCTTCTACAGACGCAAAGCCACTGCCTTATTCCTGGGATCACTCAGAAAGTAGATTTATTACAGTCATCATCTCTTTTTTTTTTTTTTTAATGATCAAGTGGATTTATGTTGGAAAACATAACTTAAATTATGTTGGAAAAACAACTTGAATTTCCTGACTTCAGAAATTGTTAGGCATAGGTCTGAAGACACTTTCATTTTGCTGATTTTTTTGGTTTTCCTGAAGGTGCAACCCAGAGCGCATCTTTAATTGCTGTTTTCGTCAGCATCACAGCAAATGCACTGTGGTTTAGAGGAAAAAAAAGTGGGATCTCTGTTAATAACCAACACATCTCGCTGCCGATATTTCAGACCAACAGAACAGTGTTATTTCTCCTGTCTCCTAATAGCAAACTGATTTTCTCTGTTGTCTTTCAACATCTGATGAGTTCTTACTCCCATTTCCCTTTAATAAGTGCTATTTTGTTTCCATTATTACTCAATAGTAAAATCTTTTCCCGGCAACTTTACCAGAAGTAGATTTACAGCTGTGAAAATAAGCTTGGGTGTGATGAGATCTTGTCGTTTTATTATCTATTAAGTGCCTCGCATGACTTTGCTGTTATCAAAATGCAATTATGCATTTAAATAGGTCCATCACCTCTGTTTGGTGGTTTGTTTGTTGTTTTGTTGGGTTTTTTTTTTTTTCTCTTTAGGAGGGAAATGATGAAAAAACTCCAAAATTGATGCCTAATATAACTCAGAATATGAATGCCTCCGACTTTGCTGGCCTCTTCTAGGGGAAGGGCAGAAAACACCGTGTGCAGCGGCGGTGCGGATCTGCCTGGGGTGGCGTTCATGTTAAGACACATCTTTGGTTTGGCTTTTTTTCCTCCACGCACATGGAAAAAGCTGTCGTTTCCTGGTTGGAGATTCGGAATTTACTGATCCTTGCGCGGCGCTGGATGTGAATTGTCGTCGGAGGCTCCGGGCGTGGGCGAATCATTGTATAATGCCCACACCCTTGGGGTGGCTTAGGGTGTGGCGCTGTCTTTGCCTCACCGTGCAGCTCTAAGATGTATTATTACCCAAAAGGAACACGCCCTTCCGTGCCTCTTTTGTTTTTATTAGGGATCGCTCTGAACCAGCGCTCCCAGCACCTGGCAAAGCCGCCGCTGGATGGAACTGAGGCTTGCCCGGGCTTCCCGCTGGGATTCCCTGCGGAGCAGCTCTCACCAACGGTGCTTTGGGGTGGGAAAGGGCCAGCTGGGGCACCTCCATGGGCTTGATGGCTTCTAACCAAAGGTGTCTGGTGTGGCTGAAGACCACCAGGAATTTTTTTTGGGCTTGTCTTACCTAGGCGGAGCTCCCAGACGGCGCTTACCTAGACAAAGCTTTCCGTGATGAGTAGGGGTGGGAGATGAAGAGGTGGGAAAGTATTTCTGTCAGAAGTGGATGGGGCAGTAGAGGATTATCCCTTTGCAGTGGGCTTGCAGCCTGATCCCTGCTTTGTGCACTTTGCCTGGAGATGCCCCGTGTGAGGGCTCTTGAATCAGTGAGCTAGCTGCTCCACCTCAGTTACCCAACCTCCTGGCAGCTGCCCAGCTGCTTCTCCCACGTGGTGCAGGTCCTGAGGGTGGCCAACACAACCAATTCCTTCTTCAAATGGAGCCATTTCTCTCCAACTGTTTTGGAAAGAAGTGTCACAGTTAAGAGCCCACAGGGTACATCCCCATATAGCCTTTTGCAGAAACACACCCCACAGATGTCACATCTTCTCCACCCTGGCACAGCCACTGTGGTGGCTCTTCCACCTGGACAGCTCTCAGGAGCATCCCTGGTGTCAGTGGTGACGCCCATCAGTGCTGACTCCTTTGTTCACCTTTAGGTTGCTGCCACTTCTCCAACCACCCAGCTTTCCTTCTGTGAAGAGTTTTATTACTTTTTCTTGCCTGAAGCAGGGGGCCGTATTTAAATGAAACACATCCAAGGCAAACTTGCAGAGAAGTCTCACCTTTCCTGTGCTGCATGATTGAATAGGGGGGCAAAGATGCAACCCCCTTATTAGAGTAATATAATTTTCCATCTCAAATAGGAACCAGGGATGTTTTAATGATTGGGCTCATTAGGTGGACTTTCCACTTAAAGTGTCTGTCTGGCAATTAAGTCTGGAAAAAGCATGACTGATGACCACACCTTCTGTGACTTAATGGGGAGTCTGAAGGCTGATCTTATTATCACACTGATACAGTCTGTGATAAAAAAGAATTTAAGATACTCTCCAGAGATTTATTTGCCCATTAGGAAACTGCCAGGAGAAGGTTAAGGGAACTCGTAAGGTCAAAGCTGAACAGAGGAAAGTACTAAACACTTGGGATACAGGTGGGCAAAAACAGGACGACAAGATTTCCTCTCTTGGCTCCTCTACTGACCTGCCTCATGGCCTTCACCAAGTCACTTTCTTCCTGTGTATTTTCTAGTGTGAGTAGTTGCCACCTTGTTGGGCCCTGTGGTGGCCCTGCAAATACTTGGTGTATTTGGCCCCTGCAGGGCCACCCTGATGCCATCCACCGCTGGATGAGCACATGGAAAAAGTGGTGTGGAGTGGAAGGAAGCACAGGCAGTCAGTAGGGAAGTGGTGGTGATTAGGGCAGGGAGATGAAAAAGGCAAAATTTCTGTTCTCCTCCAAGAGGATCCTCATGGGTCCTCAGTGATTTCCTCACCTATTCTGTCTGCTTTAAAACGTGACCTGCTGTAATATTTTACTTAAACGTGGTGTTTAAAGGACTGGAACTTATTGTAGAGCTCACTGTGCTGGCTTCAAACCTCCTGTTGGGTACCATTTTACTGACATTAGCTTGCCAAAGCTTGTCAGTGATTTTAACTCTGCCGATGGGTTGAACGCCCCAGGATAGAGGAGCCAACTCTTCTGGCTTTGTACTTCACTTTAGCTTCCTTAAGTACAGTGGGGAGAGATAATTCAGCTAAATATGTTGCAGTACAAAGTGAAGGTTTTGATGATAAAAGAACTGCTCTGCGTCTGGGTCAGTTTTGTCAGATTAATGGTGGAATTGTGAAAAAATGGAAGTGTTTCATTTCAGCATCTACAAAGTGAAACTCTTGACTCTCACAGGCAGCATGATTTGTTTAACTCAACATTTGCTGTGTTTTTGATTAAACAGATGCCTGGAATTTAGGAAAACATTTTGTTTCAGGCTGAGCAAGTCAATTTTTAGCATTTTTCAGTTCCAGAAAGAATAAGTTGTGCTCACTCCCATCGTTCCTCTCCTGAAAAGCCTCCTCCGCTTCACTCTGTATCCTTTGCAAGGGGGTCTTGCCAACTCCAGCCCTGTCTCGTCCATTAGAAAAACAGAATCCCAGACTTCTCTTATCATCCTTCCACTTTGTCTTCCCTCTGTGCCAAATAGAGTGTTGGGAGGCAATCCCCCCACCCCTCCCCCCATATACTATTTAGATTTGTGTGGAAACGAAATAATTTAATATAAAGGCATTTGCTCTATGTCTTTAAGGAATCCTTTTGAAGTTGACTCTTCTGACCTTCAAGGCCCTGCATAATTTTTTCCTTCTCCGTTTCCCTCCTCTTTGTTGTTCCCTGCGCTCCTGTAATCTTCTCTCCTGCCTGCTTCCTTCACCTCCTCCCGCCCTGCTCCATGAATCCATGTGTTATCTGCTCCCCGTGTTTGAAGCACACAGTGGCTGGTGCAGCCAGCATCCTCCTCTGCCCCACAAGCCTTCGTCTCACCCCTCTCTGTGAGGAGCCTTTCCTGCCCGCCCCGTTCTCTCCAGATGATGTTTTACCTGCGCTCTTTCCACCCCTCAAATTGCTTTTTTTATCTCCCTCCCATTGGGAAATGCTCAATTAGGGGACCTGCCTTAATCTTCTGGCTGGCCAAGTGCAATACGTCCACCCACAGCTTTCAGCAGGGGATGGGCTCCCTTCCCTCTCTCTGGACAGAAGTAGGGCTCCACCCTCCCGTGCTTATGGCCTTGTAACTGTGTGAGCTTCCTGAGCTGAATCCACACCGAGTCCATCCCCTCTGGCTTCTCTGCTGGCCTCCTGGTCTCCCTGCAGGGGGCTGTAGGGTTGTGTGTTCTCACACTGCCCAGCACGCAGTGGGGTCCTGCCATCCCCTGACCAGACTCTGCGATTCACAGAGTTAGGAGTGATTCAATTAAAGAGGATTCAGACAGTGAAAAAAACCCCCATATGTTTAGGTAATGTGTAAGAATTGCTAGAGAATCTCAGTTTTACAACTTGAGGGAATGTTTTTCTCTGTTTTGCCAGGAGTTGCAGCATTCCTGGGGTGAACAGGAAGACTCGGCTGACCTACCACAGAATCATAGATTGGTGTGAAAGGGATTTTTAAAGCTCATCTAGTCCAACCCCCTGCCATGGTCAGGGACACCTTCCCCTATCCCAGCTTGCTTCAAGCCCTGTCCAACCTGGCCTTGAACTTTTTCAGGGACCCAGGGGCAGCCCCAGCTTCTCTTGGAAACCTGTGCCAGGGTCTGCACACCCTCAGTGTAAAGAATTTCTTCCTTCTTTCTGGCTTCAATGGGGCAAGCAGTCTTCTTTCTAAAGAGTAAATATAGCTCTGAACAAAGGATGTGTACTCATGCACCCACAGAGATTTCATGGAGATATTTAGGCATGGGAGTGCTGGTGCTGGAGGGGAAGCCAAGCTCTCACCCTGCATTTATCTGGGCAAGGTCTTCCTGCTTATTCACTGGGAAGGAGGAATATGGATTTGCTCCTGGTGGAGGTAAATATTCACAGTGATTTCATGAGGACTTGCACTCCTCCTGCAGCAAATGTGTGAGCTGAGGAAGGGCAGCAGTGGTTAGCTTCATGAGGAGCTGCTCCCCCTCCTCGCCAGGGTGCAGAGTTCCTTTTTCCACTGACGCATCCCTGACAAACACCCAAGGAGAGCTGGCATGGGCAGCCAAGTGATTGTGTTGTCACGGCAAAGACTAGTGAAAGAGGAGCAAGATTTATATCGTGGCTGCTCAGAGGGCTGGAGAGAAATGGCCCAGTGCCAGGAGTCATGCAGGCACGGCTGATACTGTCTTCAGTCTTCTGCCAAGTGTGGGCTGGATGGTGGCTGATGTGAAATGGGCTGCACAGCCCTGGTCCAAGTCTTGGTGGGCATGGTTCCACATCACAGGAACCAGCCATGCAGTTGACGCTTTCACTGACAGTCTTAGCAGAAAGATGAGTTGCTGAATTGGCCCCGAAGCTGAAAATAAAAAAATTAAAAATCCAAAGAACTTTGCAGGAGGGGAAGCTCAGCCTTCTAGCAGAGAAGCAGATGACCCCAGAAAGCCCAGCACACACAGACATGACTGTGGTGATGGGTTTAATATGTTCAAAAGCAGTGAGGGTAGGGCTTTAGGTTGCTCTGTGGAGATGTGGCCTCAGGTGCAGGTTGCCTGCATACCTGTGGTTGTGTTATTTCATCTGCTCCGTGCCTTGGCTCCCTGTCTGCACAACCGGAGCACAGAGTCAGGGAATGGTTTTGGTGGAAAGAGCCTTTGAAAACTCCTGATCCAACTTCCACCTCTCAGTCAGGCTCATGCCTTTGTGTGGTTGAGTTTTGAGCATCTCCAGGGATGCGAATCCCAGCATTTCTCTGGCTTCATGGTTCAAGGTTTGACCAGCCTCTTACTAAGAAATGTTTTTCTTATGTCTGATATAAACTTGCTTTGCTGAAACTTCTTCCCCTGGCTTCTCATGCTCTGAGACCAGTCTGACTCCTTCTTCTCTGTAGTTTTACACTGGGTAGGTAGATGAAAAAGATTAGATTCCCCCTTCATGCCCTCTTCTCTGGGCTGAACAAAAGTCTCTTCTCACCTCCTGTGCTCCAGCTCCCTGACCATCTTGGTGCCTCCCCAGTGGCAGTGTCTCTCTGGACACTCTAAAATGGACACAGCCCTCCAGCTGTGGTCTCACAAGTGATGAATGGAACAGAAGTTCACTTCCCTCGACCTCTGGGCACCACTTTTGTTATTCAGCTGAGTGTGTGCCTGGCCATCTTCAGTGCAAGGATGTGCCTCTGAATCCTGGGCACCTTCTTGGCCACCAGGTCTCTGTCTACAAGGTGTCTCTCCAGATAAACGTGGGTTTCTGTAGACATGCTGCTTCCTCTGAGGTGGGATGGATGGGAAGTGACAGGGTCTTGGGAAAGTTTGGCAGGTTGTCCATAAAAATGCAGGATCTGGAGGATCAGATGGGGCAAGAGCTTGGCCATGTTATGTTCCCATCTACATCGAGAACCAAGCAAGGCTCAAATTTCTTCTTTGAAAGACTGAAGCCCTGGTAACTGCAGGGAGGTGAGGCAGCTGGAAAGCACTGTAGAAAGGATGAGGACACACAGAAACACTTGTTTTTTTGGTCTCAGGCTTGTTCAGAGGAGGTGCAGCTCATGTAGCCACTGTGGTTGCTGATTCAGTACCTGCCCTGTGAATATAATAGGAAGATTTCTGTCTCCACCACTGCCCATCCATCACCTTTCACAAGCCTAGGAGCAAAAGGAAGAATAAGACAAATAACAAGAAAATAAAGAAACACTGCAGCCAGAAAGCTATCCTCTGTGTTTCACAAATCTATAAATTATGCCCTTTCCTTCCTCTTTAATCGCCAGGCATATAAAATATGCTCGCAGCAGAATCATATCCTTCCATTAAAGTTTCAGAAGAGAAATACAGGTCCCATCTGCCTGTTTAGCAAAGCAGGGCAGTGCACAAGCATTTCTTTCCTTTCACCACTCCCCCTCAAAATTTACTTTATGGCAGGAGTTTTCTCTTTTAGGACTGGCTGTTTATTTCTATTTCCTAATTTCAGCATGGTTTTCCAGAAGCAGTCTCCTCTTTGTTCTCACATGGGTCTTCCTCCAGTGCCTTTACACACAAATGCACCTAAAGAGCAGAGGTCCAGTCTGCCCTTGGTGAAGGTCAAAGGAGAAAGAAGTCTTTTAGGACTTGAGCAGGGCTCTTGGGAGTGTGTTTCTGCTCTGCAGACAGGGCAGACACTGTCTGAACAGCAGGAGTTGGCAACAGTGAGAATTATTAGACTGGACTGTGGAGGCAACCATGAGCTTCACTGCCCATCCCTGTTTGCTCCCGAGGATATTCATGGATTTCTTGTGTTGTTCTGGAGTCAGGATGGGATTTTAGGGTTGTGTTGCCTGCATGACAGATGAGTGAGTGTGGCAGTGTCCCCATTGACACGGGAGCTGTCCCCATGACCACCCTGTGCAAAGGGCAGGGAGAGGAGGCAGCTCTGGGGTACCACCTCCATCTGTGTGCAGGGTGGGCACATCCTGGGGGACATGTGACATGACCCGTGCCTGGTTCTGCATCTGGGCAGGGGTGGCTTACAGTTTTGGGAAGAGTGATGGATGAGAAGGCACAACAGCCTCCACTTCTGGTTCAACCCACTGGGCTCCTGTGGAATCAAACAGTGGTTTGGGGTGTAAGGGGCTTTTAAAGGTGATCCAGTGCCACCCCCTGCCATGGGCAGGGACACCTCCCACTGTCTCAGGCTGCTCCAAGCCCCATCCATCCTGGCCTTGGGCACTGCCAGGGATCCAGGGGCAGCCACAGCTGCTCTGGGCACCCTGGGACAGGGCCTGCCCACCCTCCCAGCCAGCAATTCCTCATTCCCAAGATCCCATCTGTCCCTGCCCTCTGGCCCTGGGAAGTCATTCCCTGGCTGCTGTCCCTCCATGCCTTGTGCCCAGTGCCTGTGCAGCTCTCCTGGAGCCCCTGGAGGCCCTGGCAGGGGCTCTGAGGTGTCCCTGGAGCCTTCTCTTGTGCAGGGGAACAGCCCCAGCTGTGCCAGGCTGGCTCCAGAGCAGAGGGGCTCCATCCTCCTAGTCATTTTTGTGGTGTTCTCAGTACCTGTTCAGTGTCTCATCCTGGGCTGCACAAGACATGTGCAAACTGGCTCGAATCATTATTTGTAGCACTGCACCCTTAGAAATCTCTTCTATCCAGCAGAAGGACATGTACCTCTCTTTTTGCCATAAAGCCTCATTTTTATTCAGTGGCATTCGGAGCGGAGTGGATTCAGAGGGCTGGGGCTGTGTGTCTGATTTTTCCGTGCCTGGAGATTTACACCCGCACTCCTGCTGCCATTAAAGGTGCCCTGCTCCAAGTATAAATCAGACTGTGCTCTGGTGGATGTTTTATGTGTTTCCCAGAAGTTGTGTGTGGAGGTAGGAAGGACCCACTGCAAATTTTGCACTGGCTTTTGGGGGCTTTTTTGAGTGCTGCTGGGGGAACACAACCACAGGGGGATTTATATTCCATTTTCCTGAAGGGTTCACCACAGAATAGGCTTTTTTTTTTTTTTTTTTTTTTTTTTTTTTTACCACCTTGGGCAAGAAGCTGTTTGGTTTGATTTAGGTTCAAATTTTATTTTTAAGCAAAATATGAGAAACACAGGAGAGGAAGCCACACTCTGTTCCTTAAAATTAGTGGCAGAAAAGACAGGGCTACAAAAATATTCTCTGATGCATGCATTTGATGAGCGTGTACCTTGGCTAACACAGCATTGAGGAGCTCTGGGTGTCCAACAGGATTGCACCCTTTCATCTAAAGGTGTTGGTTTTTTTTTTTTAGTAAGGATTCAGCTCCTGGACTTACCATGTGTACTGTAGCCCATCTCTGTGTGTAAAATGTCAGCAGCTCACATTGGGCTCTGATTCTGCAATACCATTTGGAAAAGGGAGTTGAAACCAAACCCATCTCAGACCTCAGCCTTCCACTGCTTACAGGGAGATGGTAAGAAAGTATGGAAGGCAACTTTTCACATGGGCAGATAGTGATAGGACAAGGGGGAATGGCTTAAAACTGGCAGGGGACAGGATTAGATTGGACTTTGGGAAGAGTTTCTTTCCTGTGAGGGTGGTGGAGCCCTGGCACAGGGTTTCCAGAGGGGCTGTGGCTGCCCCTGGATTCCTGGAAGTGTCCAAGGCCAGGTTGGACTGGGCTCGGAGCAACCTGGGATAGTGGAAGGTGTCCCTGCCCATGGCAAGGGGTGGGACTGGATGATCTTTAATGTCCCTTGCATCACAAACCACTCTTTGAGTCTCATGACCTACCTGAGGGAGCCTGTGCTCAAGGCCATGACTCGGGGAAAAAGGAAAGAGAAAAGTTGTGGGCAATTTGGCCGCCCACTCCCTTTAATCCCCTTCCTGTTGCTCCTGACCTGGTAAGACAGCAATCTTTTTGATTCTCCATGCTTTGCCTACCCTGATTCAATGCTCAGCCTCCAACAACTACGGAGGAAGACTCCAAATCCATCTTTTTTTTACCCTCCACAAAAGCTGGACCCACCAGCAGCCACCTGGGCAGGGGGAGCAGCCCAGCTCTTGGCCGCGCTCGCGCACACGCCCACGGCACCGTTCCCTTGTAATTAAATCTCTTTTTCCCCGGCTGGAAGGATCCTGCTATAAACAAGGGTTTTCTCTAACCATAATTGCGCCCGGTGGAGGGCACAGCTCTGCAATCACTCAGGGCTTTGTTCTGCCAGCAGGGAGCCAGTCCCTCTGCCTCTCCTCAGGTATGCCAGCAATGCCAGCGGAACTCCCCACGACCTGACATGAGTCCCAGGGCAGGGCTTGCAAACACAGGCAGTGGTCAAAACGGGGCTTAAGTGCCTTTATAAATATTTTGAAGATCTGGCTTGGAAAAGGAAAGTCCCCGGCGTGCTGCGGTGCTGGTGTTTCATCCAGCGCTGGTGCGTGGCTTTGAAGTGTGGTGTGAGCAAGCTGCTGGGCTCCTGCCCGTCCCTGGGAAGGACTGGGTGAACAAAAATATACAGATCTGTGCATTTAAAACTATGCAAGAGATTGTGTCCACACCCCTTTTGGTCGCGTGTCTTCGTGGACAGGGGAGGGTAGAGATTAACGTGCTGCAAAGGGTGTTCTGTTCATGTGGTGGATGTGTGGAACAACATCATCTAGGTTAGGGAGATCCACAGGTGGGAGGTGGGGTGGGGGAATGGACAGGTAGATGCTTCCAAGTGTCTGGTTGTACTGTAGCCCCTTACCTGAGGAGTTTTCCTCTCCTACAGAGTAGTCACTGCAATATATTTAACCAGAGGCTGTCGTAGTTGTGCTGTGGAGGGAGATGCAAAGCACAGTGAGATGGCAGGCAAAGCGGGGTGACGCGCTGGTATTTTCCCACCCAGGACAAAAAGTAGGTCCTAGGATAGTGTGAGTTGTTCCACATGTGTGCTGTTGCTCTTTAGAACATTGCCCAACCACAAACACACACCCAGAGCATCCTCCATTCCTTTGCTCAGGAGGTGAATCAAACCTGCACCCTGGGAAGAGTACAAAGAAGCAGCCACGTGCTCCCCACGCACGTGCAGTGCCCTTTTCCAGCCCACAAGTCCTTGGTGATGGAGTTGTGTTAGACATCTGCTTTTTTTTCCTTCCCTTTTTTCCCCCTTTTTCCCCCTTTTTTTGGTGTAAGAGAGCAAGAGCAAAGCAGCTGCTCCATAAGATAATCTGTGTAAGAGCTGAGAACCAAAACATCCTGAGGTGTGGATATCACTGAAGAATTTGGGTGGGAAATGTCATTAAAGGTGATCTGATTCCACCCCCACCTTGCCATGGAAAGGGACATGTTCTGCTGTCCCAGGTTGCTCCAAGCCCTGCCCAACCCGGCCAGGGATCCAGGGGCAGCCACAGCTGCTCTGGGCACCCTGGGCCAGGGACTGCCCACCCTCCCAGCCACCAATTCCTCATTCCCAAGATCCCATCTGTGCCTGCCCTCTGGCCCTGGGAAGCCATTCCCTGGCTGCTGTCCCTCCATGCCTTGTGCCCAGTGCCTGTGCAGCTCTCCTGGAGCCCCTGGAGGCCCTGGCAGGGGCTCTGAGGTGTCCCTGGAGCCTTCTCTTCTCCAGACCAAACATCCCCAGCTCTGTCAGTCTGTCTCAATATGTCCCAATGCACTGCAAGTTTGATCCGTAAGTAACATCCTGTCGGTTTCTCTGGAAGTTGTACCACTTTAACTGGACCAGCCTAGTCAGACTTGTACCATTTCCTCCTGAGCAGATGCAGTCAGGGCTGTACAGATGTTGCCTTATGCACCCAGCTGTGCCACTGGAAGATATGCCTCTCTTTGGAGTTTGCTGCTGGAACCATACTCCAGGAGCATCGGCCAAGTTCTTTTCACCCAGCTGCCCATAGCAGGTTGGAAGAAATCTGAATGCTGTTTTTTCCCTAGCAGAAACTGGGATTTTCTTAACACCTTAAAGGCTGAGCTTTGTGGATCAGTTACCTCTGGCCTAGTAGTGGATAAGAAGCTGGGGTTCCTTTCTCACGGCTCTAGCACATCTTGGATCAGAAGACAGCATCCCTCCTCAGTCTTGAAGTGCTCTCTATGGGCAAATGTGTGAAAGGGCATCATGTGCCTTGATAAAAGATGTTTTTTCAGTGGTGTATCTGTCTCCATTCTTCACTTCTATGTCCCATTCCTGGAAGTGTTCCAGATGATGTTGGATGGGGCCTAGAGCAATCTGGTCTAGGGGAAGGTGTCCCTGCCCATGGCAGAGTCTTGGAACTGGATGAGCTTTAAGGTCCCTCCAAACCATTCCAGGATTTGTGACTTCCATGGTGGCTCCAGCACGGAATCCCAGTGCAATTTAGATCACTCTGCAAGTCTGTCCTGCAGACCACTGTAACATCCTCATCCTCTTTGTGCTGGTGCAAATCCAGAACAACATCAGTTAAATCCCATGAGTCAATCTAGAATTACACCAGGATAAATCAGAATACATTTTACTCAGAAAAGCCCCCCAGGAATGTAATTCAGTTCCAGCAAGGCCAAGTTGAGGCTGTAGGCAGTGCTCTGTAATTCAATGACTCCTTTGGACATCCCCTTTGAGTTAAGGCATGTGAGCAGCTTCCCTCTTCCCTTGAAGCTGTTTCCTTGTAAAGCCTCTGTGAACTTGTGCATGTGTCAATGTTATGGTTATCACACATGTAATTTCATCTGACATTGTAATGACAGCATGGGGAGTTCAAAATGTAACAGTAAATATAGTTGTTAGGGGAAAAAAAAATACCAACATCCTAGCCCATCATCCTGAATGCCTCTTCACGTCATGGGAGGGATGCAGACAGACTCTAAACACCATCAGCATTTCTGGGTTCCAGTTGGAAACTGCCTGGAGTTCAGCATAGGCCAACACAAACAAGCGACACTGTCTCTCTGTACACGTCAGGGATGCATTTCTCCTCCTTTTCCCTATTTTGTTTTGTTGTTGTGTTGGAAGGGTCACCCCTCTAAAGAGGGGAGAGGCTGGAAGTTCTCCCTGCTTGCTTGGGGTGTTTGGTAGCCTGTGGCACGATGCATCCCAGATCCTGCACTCACCCTTGGCCAGGAGCTGAGTCCTGACTCGACCCCTGGTTATTTTTGAGTGCTGTCGGTTTGTGATGCTGTATTGAAGGGTCATTTGCCAATTCCATTATAAGCCTCATTTACAACTCAGCTGGTTTAAATCAGATCAGACTGTGAGCTGGCATGTGCAAGGAGTCAGCTAGGACACAGGACTTGCCTGCTGAGGGACCTGATTCCACAGACCCCCTTCTTGCTTGCAGAAGCGTCGGTTAAAAAAATTAATCCCTCTGATTTTCAGTATTATTTTTTTTCCATGTGTTTGACAGAAACATCTAAGCAGTGGATATTTTTCTTTTCCTTCTTCCAGGGAGAGTTCAAATGTTTTTTTTTCTGTTGGTTCTCCACCAGCTTTGACTATATTTACCAAGCTGGGCATGGGTGGGCCCCGCCGGATCGCACGGATTGCTCAGGCGGGTGAGGCTTTGCAGGAGCTAAGGGCTGAGCTGAGGACTCAGCTGCTGTTTAGCTTGCAACCAGCTTGGCAGAGAAACCAGGGACTTGGCACACAGAAGGAGCTGAGATACAAATGAAATCTGAATCTGACCCCAGATCTTCAGTTAAATTGCTCTGTAACCTTGAGAGCTGGATTAAATCATCCCTGGAAGACGGGGAGTTACCTCTGGAAATTTGGTGCTTGGGCCATGCGATAAGGTTATGCCCATATATTACCTGTGGTCTTCAGAGAGCTCATTAGATGGTTGGTTGACATATAAAAAGTCTGGGTGAAAGTCTCATCCCCTTTCCCTGACCATCCTGTGCTGAAACCTAGCAGTATTTCTACTAAAAATGCCCAGCTCAAGAGTTGGGGGTGTGATGCATCTCACTTGGGCTTCAGTGTGGTCAGGACAATGTTGGCTTGCAGAAAAAATGATCATGGGACCACAGAATCATCACATGGCTTGGGTTGCAAGTGACTTTTGAAGGTCATCTCGTTCCAGCCCCCTGCCCTGGGCAGGGACAGCTTCCACTAAAGTGGGTTGCTCCAAGTCCCATCCAGCCTGGACTTGAATGTTTCCAGGGATGGGGCAGCCACATCTTCTCTGGGCAACCTGTGCCCATGTTTTACCCCCCTCATCATAAGAGTTTCTTCCTCCTAGCTAGTCTGAATCTCCACTCTTTCTGTTTAAAGCCATCACCTCTTGTTTCTGTGGATGGAATATCTTGTGAAGCTCTTCTTCGGGGCAGCAAAGGATGGAGAGATGCAATATTCACTCACTCTGCCTAACTCCCTTCTCTGATGGGGCAGGGCCTGTAGGTGACTCAGGGGAGACACTCACAGGTAACATTTGTGTCTGTTTGGTCTCTGAGTCAGGGTCCTGAATTTTCATCCTGTGTTGGGTTTGACTGCGACACCACCAGACAAGCCCACGACTATCATTCTGCCCATGGTTCAGATGATGGGGTGGTGGTGCTGGAGGGGCTGTGTCTTTGCAAGCTGAATTGCCATTGCAGGACGAGGTGCTCTGCAGAGGCACCTTTCATGAGCACACCTCTCCAAATTCCACCTCATGTCCATGTGGGAACTCTCCTGGCCCAGCCGTAGCACGGGAGCTCGTGTCTTTAGAGCTCCAGGACTGAAATGGCAATTACAAACCAATGAGGCTGCAAGGGCTCTCATGAGAGCCAAGCAGGAATAGAATATTTTGAGTTATGCCAGAGTTAAATAGACCAATCTGAGATACCTTCCTCCTAAATACCTGTGGGATGTATGAGCCTAATGAACGGCAACACGGCGTCAGCAGCGCAGGGCACAGCGGGAGCTGAAAGGAGAAGCCAAGCTTGTGTTACAGGGCTTGGCCTAAAGCAAGCAGGGCTTTAGAGAGGTGCTGAGCTGCTGAGGTTGTCCTCCTGAGAGAGAGGACAACCTCTGCCTCTGCCTCGCTGTGAGTCTGGAGACACCTCAGGCTTGGCACCATCTCGACCAGCGCATGGGGATGGTTGGGCTCTCCTCCTGGAGGGTTGATACTGGGGGACTAAATGCAGATCAGCAAGAAACCCCTCCAGAAAGGGACGTGTTCCACTTGGGATAACCAGTGATGCTGCCAGGGAGCCTGGGCAGGGTCTGGAGGAGCAGTCCTGCCCGGGCAGGGGATGGGGCACAGCTGCTGCCAATGCCACTGCCGAGCTGAGCTTCCCACCCCACCGCTGCTGGAGCCTGCCTGTACCTGCTCCCAAGCCGATATTAAGCCTGCTCAAACACTGCACCGCCTTCTCCTCACATTGTTTTCTGTACCCCACACCCAGCACCAAAATAGCGATAACCCCCCCTTCCCCACCCTCCCGCGGTGACTCAGGCTGGCGAGCAGGCACACATCTGCTTCTGATTTAATGTGCGAGCGCTCTGACCCTTTTATTTTTGTTCCCAAAGTCCTCCCGTTGGTGGCTTTCTCTCTGGGGGTGAGGTGGGGGGGGGGGGGGGAGAAGGGGAAGCTGGATCCCCATCCTTCATGCTCTGCTTTTTCAGAGCCCTCAAAAAATGTATTTATTTTGGAGCTGTGTTTTCATGAGCAGGCTGGTGACAGCCTCACCCGGATCCGAGTCCAAGTCCCTCACAATCCTGTCCACTCCGGAGGGACGCCAGCCAAACCAGTTTTCCATGGTTAAGCTGGGCACATTTTTCCGCCGTGGTTGGTTGGTTTTTCTTTTTTTTTTTCCTTTTTTTTTTTTTTT